>NC_138771.1:484448313-484685813 GCF_965119305.1 Pelophylax lessonae | reverse complement strand
CTGAATTCTATACACACACTATACACTGCACTCTATACACACTGCACCTTATACTCACACTGCACTCTATACACACACACACACACTATACAGTGCAATCTGTACACATGGTGCACACTATACGCACATTGCACTCTATACCCACACACTATACACTGCACTCTGTACACACACTGCACTCTATACTCATTCTGCACACTATACACGCTGCACTCTATACACACACACACTATACACTGCACTCTACACACACACTGGGCACTATAAACACATTTTACACACAATACTCACTGCACTCTAAACACACACTGCACACTATACACACACTACACACTGCACTCTATACACACATTGCCCTCTATATAAACACTGCATACTATACACACACACTGCACTCTATACACACACTATACACACACTGCACTCTATACACACACTATGCACACACTGCACACTATACACACACTCACTACAAACTGCACTCTATACACACACTGCACACTATACACACTAAACTCTATACACACACTATACACTGCACTCTTTACATACACTGCATATTATACACACACTGCTCTCTATACACACACTATTCTCTATACACACACTGCACACTATACGCACACTGCACTCTATACACACACTATACACTGCACTCTATACACTATATACACACTAAACTCTACACACACACCACACACATTGCTCTCTATACACACATTATACACACTGCACTCTATACACACACTGCACACTATACACACTATACATATCACACACTATGCACACTATACACAACATACTATACACCACACAGGGTACACATTACACACACTATACACACCCGGTATACACACACAGACTGCACAAATAAACAAAGCACACAAATTTACACTATGCACGCTACGCAGAATTCAGAGCTACATCTTTTCTAAAAATCTCACAGTGAGGTTAATCGCTGCAGCAAAATGCCTCCTGCTGGCAGAGTAAATACATTGTATTAAAGTCAGTACAGTGTGTAACTATACTACATACCAGATTAGCATACATGCTCAGTAATGTAACACTTCCAGTTATTTATTAACTCCCACAGAGATAACAGTACTCCCTCTGACAATTTCTTCATCTGCTTTTCCCTCCAGAAGGACAGTGCCATCTTTGATCAGGCATCATCCAGGGTCAATATCTACTTCCTGAATCAGGGATTGCAAAATCATGAAAATCCGGGTGCCTGTACAGTTCTTGGCTATATTCACAAATGTTTGACACAGGTCAGTCCTTGCTTTATGTTCTAACCTTGTGATTTGCTACAAAGCTATAATGCTTGCAGTAAGATCACTGGGATCATGCAACCTGCAGCAGACTGGTGACATTATCTCAGCCTAGGTAAAGTCATTGGACTTGGAGCTCAAGGGTGGCTTTTTAATGATAAAAGTGGAGTTTTTCTGAACAATGATACTGTTTTAGTATATTGTGATATTTTAGGGATATATTTAAGCAGACCTGTTCCTGACAGCTCCATCTTAAAGCAGTAGTAAACACAGCTTGGACATTTGTACCTAGAGGTAAGTTTATAATAAAGCTTAAAGCGGAGTTCCGGGCAAAAAAAAATGTTTTACCTAAAAATACCCCCGGGACAGTCAGGGCTGGTGCATTTAAGCAACGATAGCCTCTGAACTGTCCCCTTTACTTTTCGGAGAAATACTTACCTTGAAAAAGTCTTGTCCAGCGCTGCCATCTCAGGTGTGGGCAGCTGAAGCCGGAGCGTCCTCTTCAGTGTCCTCTTCGGTGAGGTCGGAGTCCCAGAATGCCCTGCTCGCCACTTCCGGTGCAGGCGCGTCATCCACGCACAGCTTCTGGGCATGCCCAGAAGCTGTTCAGCAGGGAATGACACGCCTGAACCGGAACTGCCGAGCAGGGCTGCTGCAGGCGCATTGACTCCTGGGATCGATGACGCTCATCTCCCAGGAGTCAATGCAAGGAGGATGTGACAGCGTGGGCTGCGGCCGCAGAGGGAGGAAGAGGAAGGAAGGTAAGTGTATTTTCATTAAAAACAAGGTAAGTGAAACAAAACAAAATTTTTAATTATCCAATTCTTTTTCAGTTTTGTGTAAGCTAGCGGACGGTGAAAAGTTTTTTTTTAAGGTGGAACTCTGCTTTAACTGTAGGTACAAGGAATATCTCCTAAACATATGTAACACGACTCCCATGGGGGCTGCTGGATAATAGCACCTCCTCTGCCCTCCCTGGACCCTGAGACACATCTGACCCGCTGGGCACTACAGGTTCAGACATATTAGAACAATAATGCTCTTGACACTTATGTACCAGTATAATGATTTACTGTATCAAATTAGATGTAACAGATACAAAACCAACACACAAAATATGCCATCAAGGATAAAAGAGGGTTTGATCTCCCAAATCCCAATAATGTAATATATGGGACTTGGGACACAAACACCAACCTAAATCAGATACTTAGCAATCTATATATAATGTTTTATATATTCACAGTATATAATCACAATAAGTGAGAGTGACTATGATGCAATATGGTATTATTCACTATTAAGCAACTTGAACTTAATTTATTCAGCAATCACTGTTATGTCCTCTCTATATAAAAGATTCAGTCTGATTAACTTATATAAACACTTTGAAGACTGGGGGCCCCCTTTAAGGATTAAACAATAGAGTCACTACCCTAGCAAGGCCTTGCGGTTCTTCGCCGACAGTTGGAGCTCTAATTACTTACTTAAGTGATATTTGTAATCCACAAAAGGGGTGTAGGCAATATCCAGATTCTAACGTAAATGTATGCTGTGTGCAATTATAGGTATACTTGGGATTCTCCACAGATCACCAGGCACTTTACTGTAGTGACAGTGTCCAGCAGTGATCCTCTCAGCCTTTCACAAAACTCTCCCCCTCAGAGGCTGCGTCACAGACAATTTCAGCACTCTCAGTAGGTGGGTCTCTCTTTCTCCCTCCGCAGCGCACTCTGTCCTTTCAATCCCCGCACTGGACCAGTCACCTCACCGTGACCTCCTCTGTCCTTCTCTCTCAGGATGCACTCTCTCCGCGACCTAGGCCTCGTTCCCCGGCCTCTCTCCTGGTCTGTCCGTTTCGCTCCTTTCCTCAGCACACCCACACTCCACGAAGTCCCCAAAGCAGCAGAGCGCACATCTGACTCCGCCCCCAATTTATCTCCTCTCCGATGATCCTCCGCAGATCCCTCAAGGCTCCCTGGGAGTGTAGTCCAGTCAGTCCATCAATGCATGGTCCCCGTCTCCTTTCAAACTACATCCCCCATAATCCAGTTCACCGCTCCTTGGGAGAAACCCATCTTCTTTCCATAGTTCTTAAAGGAGCAACCGGTCCAGGCCTAAATCACAATTCACTACTATAATTCCATATTTCAACCTGGCTACATCCTCCCCCCACTAGAATGTCTTTGGTCCCCAAAGACGAAAAGACTCCTATGAAAACAATTTTACAAAGTTATATAACACCATAAGATGAACTAATTACAAACATATGTAGAATTTAGAACAGCTGATAATTGATCAATAAAGGATCCTTCAAATAGTTGACTATGCAAGCCATTGGAAAGAGGCAAGTCACTCTCACAATAGGCCAACAACAAATCAGTGGCCCACCTAATAGTGTCAGCAAGTGGAACAGGGTCATCTTCCACTGAAACTCCAATGAAAGAGGTTATTACTTGAGTAGGACGTTGGGTTGTTACAATCTGCTCCTCTGAACTTTCTCCCAAAGCATCGTAGGTCAGCCATACGGAGGATGTATCTCCCTTCTGAGTCTTAAAAACATTCTCTCATTGGGTTCAGCTTTGAGTCCCCATGAGCTACAGCCTGGCTGAGGCTCCCTTGATTCCTCTAGGGCACTTTCTGAATCTCCAGCTATCTGTACGACTGGGTCTTCATTTTCCAGGGAAGTTCCCATATTCTCTATAAGTGGGGGACTCAGAGGTTCATCAGGTATCACCTCAGAGTCAAAGGATGGGGGAGCAACCGAGGTATCTTTACACATTGGGGCACTCGGATGTTTATCAGTTTCAATTCCACATCTTCTCTCTTCCTCTACTATAACAGGAGTCTGTAACTGCTGTGGCAAAGGTATATCCCGCACCCGAGGCTTCTGCCTTTCAGGTAATGGCAGTAGATGCCAATCCTCTGTAGGAACGTGATTATTCTGAACAGAATCCCTGGCTGGAGAAGGCCACCACCAATCAAAAATGAGTTCCTCATCCTCACTGTCTTCTCCTTCCTCTAGCGGGCTCAAAGACTTGGAAACCCGCTGTATTTTAGACCGTGTGTTTGGGGTTCTAGGAGCATCCTCATCAGATACAGCTGGTACTCTAACAGCATTGGTAATGGGCAACAGATGATTTCGGTGCCATGTTCGCATGGGCCCAACTTTGCCCTCTGGATGGATCTGATACACAGGCAAACCTTACAGCTTCCTATGGATGATAAAAGGTTGAGGGCGTCACCGTTAAGCCAGCTTATGGTTTCCTGGTACCCCCAGATTCCTCAACAAGACACTGTCACCAGGCTGTAGATCTTGTATCCTTTCAAATCAAAATTTCTCTTGTTCCTTTGTCCTCTGTTCCCTCCTAACACAGGGGCTTTAGTTAGACTTTCTGTCAGCTTCCAGAAAGCTTGTTCACACTTAGGATTCCACTGAGCCTGGATGGACTCCCTCGATCCCCAAGGCCCCTTCTGAGGTACTGCCTTGACTTTTGATTGTGATTTCCCTGTCTCCTTCCGCAGCAACTCATTCAGGGGTCTTGCTATTTGAAATTCCTGACAAATCTTCTATAATAGGAACAAAATCCCAGAAATGACCTCAGTTCAGTGACTGTTCTAGGCCTTGGCCAAGTAGTGATGGCCTCAAGCTTCTTAGGGTCGGTAGCTACTCCCATAGCAGATACAACATGCCCCAAATAGGTGACTGATGTCTGGTAAAACTGACACTTCTCTAAAGACAGCTTCAATCCTTCTTCATAAAGCCTCTGAAAAACCTTCTCCAGAGGAGCTTCATGCTCTTCCAATGTTTTTCCAAAAATGATGATATCATCCAGATACACAAGAACTTCAATTAAGTTCATATCACCCACGGTATTTTCCATTAGGCGTTGGAAAGTGGTTGGGGCTCCAATCCTTGAGGCATTTGGTCAAACTCATAGAAACCTAATGGTCTAATGAAGGCAGTTTTCTCCCTATCATTAGGGTGCATGGGTATCTGATAGTAGCCACTCTTCAAATCCAGTACGCTGAACCACTTGACTCCAGATAGGCACTGCAGCGCATCTTCTATCCTGGGAATAGTGTACTGGTCTGGATTAGTCCTGCGATTCAGAGTGCGATAATCAATGCACATTCGGATGGTCCCATTCTTCTTGCGGACCACCACTATGGGAGAAGCATAAGGGCTACGAGACTCCCGGATTACACCAGACTTCTTCAATTCAGCCAATTGTTCCCTCAGATCCTCCAGATCACTTAGTGGTATCCTCCTAGCTCTTTCCCTAAAGGGTTTGTCTTCCCTGAGCCGAACTCGGTGCTGATCACTCTTAGCACACCTTACATCATAGTCTTTCTTGGAGAACAGCTTCTCCCACCTGGATAGCTGGCTCTTCACTCCCCACTTGAATGGGACAGCCGGGCACCGGGTTTGGAGGTTTTCAGCTTCCTCCATCCCACCTTCCTTCTCAATTAGTTCCTTCGGAGCTATAGGAGTGGCAACGCTCACCTGCCCCAACACCATTCGGGGGTTCAAACTAATTGGCTGTTCGATAACATTCTGGACTCTAACAGGAACTCTCCCCCCATTTCGCCACAAGGACTTGGTAGGGACTATTTCCGGGACCAGCTCTATCCCATTATCTTCTCCCAGTAGATCGCCTTCCAACATTACAAAGGGACCCGGTTGGTCTCATGACAATTTTACAGTGGCCTTTATGCATGCCCTTTCTCCCGGCTGCAACACCTGCTCCCGAGTGTCCAATCGCCACAGTTTTCCCACTCCATCGGCAGGGGCCTTCTGTTCCTGGAGTACTCGTTGGAAGGCCCGCCTTAACTGTGGGTGCACTTCTTCGGCTGGTGAGCCTTTCAGAGGTAAAGGAGTGAGCATCCTCCTCACCAAGTCAGTGTTAGTCCCAATGATCAGAGAGTTCTGTGTTGCACCAGGAGGTCATGGACACATTACAGCTAAAGTGTCAAACACCTCCATCTTCTCCCCGGTTGCAGGATGGAAAGAAATTTTCACTGGAATATATCCATCCTAACTTCTGAGGTCCAAGGCCCCAGATTTCCAACTCTGCCAGTCTACACTGCGGGATATGCTTTAGATGCTTGCAATAAAAGTATCGATAAAGCAAGGTCACTTGAGATCCTGTGTCTAACAGGGCCTTGGTGTAAATACCTTCCACTTGGAGTGGTACTATATGATACGGCCCCACTAGCCTCTTAGGCATCTGCTTCTCAATAGAGGTAAATAATTTCCGCTGCGCACTGGGTACTGGCTTTGACTCTCTCCTCGGGATATTCCTCCCAGGGAACTCAGCAGTCTGCACTTCTACTGACCTCTTTTCCAGTGACCAAATCCTTTTCTTGGGTGGGGAGGATGTACTAACCACCTGTGTCTCTTCCCCCAACCCAGGCAACCCCTCTAGACTAGCTAATATACAAGGGGAGGGTGAAGGGACAAACGGCACCCTGGGTTTACTATGACCAATTTCACTATCGCTGGAGCTCTGATTGATCAAGGGACACTCAATTGGCTCCTTCACTGAGGTCCCCTGAAGTTTTCCGCCTTCTTTGCAAGGAAGAACTTCTGCAGGGCTTTCAACAACTCTTCCAACGCATCAGGACTCAAGCCTCGCTTTGGACACTTAGCTCAAATATGTCCCATTTCCCCACATTCAAAACACCCCCTATCTCGGAAAGGGGGGAGATTCAGCCCCTTTGAGGTTCCTCTTCGGCTCTGGAATCCTCCCTTGGGCTTCCAAGTTCGGGCTTGTGCTACTTGGAGCATCAGGTCAGTAGAATTTGGATTTTCGTCAGATCTCTTCTTTTCCCCCGAATTCTCATGGTGACCTAAATCAATCTCCATCTCACTTTCATCATCTAAGAGGCTGTTCTCAACTCGGACCAGATGGGCCACAGCTCTTTCCTTCCGAACTTCATTGTTCAACAGTTCCCTAACCCCATGCCTCTTCAATGAGAGCTTCCTCTTCTCTCACTTCTCTCATGAACTCAGGATACGTAGGGGTGTTCCGAACCCCCTTCAGCAGCAACTTCAGGATAATGGGGTGGTTGCCCCTTGCAACACCCTATCTAGCCGTGCCTGATCAGCATCCTTAGGGTCAATACCCTTCTTCAATAAGATTTGATGCAGCATCTTGTCTACACGGGAGATATATTCTGAGAGTCTTTCCCTACTTTGCTGATGGGTATGGTTGAACTTATACAATAAATCTGTGGTCTTCTCCACTCGTTCAAAAACATCAAACAGAGCATCCAAATAATCTCTAGCGGTATAATTCTTATTTCCCATTCGCAGGTTTCTAATTACCTCAGCCGCAGGACCCCTTAAACTCTCACTGAGTCGCTGCATTTTCATTGCTTCAGGTACACTCCATTCATCAACTGCCTGAGTAGCTTGGCTCATCCAACTCTCAAAATCTTTTCTCGCCTAACAGGGTGGGCAGCTGGCCTGAGAAAAGTCATAGTCTCCGGTAGCTCTGTCCCGCACCATTGGATCCAATCTGCACTAGGCTGTCAACTAATCAGGTCATATCCACGTAGAATGAAGCAGGGGGGACTCCTGTTTCATCGACGTTCCCTTTCACAGAGCTGGGACTGGCTGGTAGCGATGGTGATCCTCCATCCACCACTTCTTTCTTCTCCAATGGGAAAAACACCCGGGCTGGAACCGTCCCATCCAACATTATATCATTCACCTGAAAGCATTCAGGCACACCTTTCCGCCATTCCACTAACACTTGGACTACATCCAACTCAGGCCTCCAGTAGGTAGGCCCTCTGGTCAGGGGGCTAAAGCTTTCACCCATCTTCGAATATCCATCTCCGTACACTCACTTCCAGTGACTTCTACGGCAATGCTCTGGTCTAGCTGGGCCCCTTGAAAGCGGTCCCAAGCTCTGGCAAGGGTCAGACTCATAGCCCTCCCAGGGACTGATTCGTAGAAGGGTACACTCAGGGTTGGAGTGGCACAGATGATCCCGGACGAGCCCCCAAATATACAGTGGGGATCGAAAGTTTTGGCACCCCAGGTAAAAATTTGTATTAATGTGCATAAAGAAGCCAAGGAAAGATGGAAAAATCTCCAAAAGGCATCAAATTACAGATTAGACATTCTTATAATATGTCAACAAAAGTTAGATTTTATTTCCATCATTGACACTTTCAAAATTACAGAAAACATGGCGCCTGCAAACGTTTGGGCACCCTGCAGAATTCATAGCATGCACTGCCCCCTTTGCAAGGCTGAGACCTGCCAGTGTCATGGATTGTTCTCAGTCATCGTCTGGGAAGACCAGGTGATGTCAATCTCAAAGGCTTTAAATGCCCAGACTCATCTGACCTTGCCCCAACAATCAGCACCATGGGATCTTCTAAGCAGTTGTCTAGAAAACTGAAACTGAAAATAGTTGATGCTCACAAAGCTGGAGAAGGCTATAAGAAGATAGCAAAGCGTTTTCAGATGTCAATATCCTCTGTTCGGAATGTAATTAAGAAATGGCAGTCATCAGGAACAGTGGAAGTTAAAGCAAGATCTGGAAGACCAAGAAAAATATCAGATTAGACATTGAATATGTATTCTGCTGCATGTCTTTGGTAAAAAAAATCCCAATATATATATATATAGAGGGCTCGAGTCCTGCAGGAACGCATGGGAACGACGTTCCTGTACTATTCCCACAGCAGGAACGCCGTTCTTATTAGCTGCCTAATCCTGCAGGACTGGCCTTTGTCCTCCCCTCCCTCAGTTCTTCTCCTCCTCCTCCAGTGGCCGCTATAACAAAGTCCAGCCTCCTAGACCGGCTTCAGTGATAGGCAGAACACTGATCCAATGCCGGCAAATTGAATCAGTGTGACGTGTTTTAAAGGAGGCGGGACTTTGTTATAGCGGCTGCTGCAGGATGAGGAGGACCGAGGACGAGCGTGCAGGAGATTCAAACTACAGACCCCTCAACTGGGGGAAGGTAGGTACAGTGGCATACCAACGGGGGCTGCTGCGCACTGGGGGGGTGTCAAGCCGGTAGTGGCGCTGCTGACCGTTCATCTCCTCATGTGAGGGCAGCTTGCTCCCTCGGTCGGTGCTGCGCTGCTCGCGGAGGCGGGAAGAAGGTGAGTGCCCGAGATTTGAGCAGCCTCCCTGTGTGCTAGATGGCGGTGAGACGGTACAGCTACATATGGAGGAATTGATCTTTCCATATTCCTCCTGCAGCTGGCGAATGCCTGATTCTCCTTCTCACTCTCCTGCAGGCATTCAGCGGTTGCAAGAGGAATATGGAAACATCAACGCCTCTATATGCAGCTGCCCCTCCTATCCAACTTCTTTTTTCTTTTGCTGGCACCCCAGTGCTCTTCCGCCCCCCCCCCCCAGTGCTCTTCAGTCCCCCCTCCACTCTGTGCTCTTCAGTCCCCCCTCCACTCTGTGCTCTTCAGTCCCCCCTCCACTCATTGTAGCAAAGTGTAATTTCCCCAGTATTGTCACATGAAAAGATAGAATAAAATATTTCCAAAAATGTGAGGGGTGTACTTGGGCGGAATCTTGGGTGAGTTCCCACACTTTTTATCAGACAGAATAACTTGCAGGATTGTGAGAAAAACAATTCATAACCCACGTTTGACTGCACGATCCCTCCAGAAAGATCTGGCAGACATTGGAGTTGTGGTACACTATTCCACTATAAAGAGATACTTGTACAAATATGGCCTTCATGGAAGAGTCATCAGAAGAAAACCTCTTCTACGTCCTCACCACAAAAATCAGCGTTTGAACTTTGCAAATGAACATATAGACAAGCCTGATGCATTTTGGAAACAAGTTCTGAAGAAGGGGCACAGGATTTAATGAAAAGAACCTCTGTCCAACTGTTAAGCATGGGGGTGGATCAATCATGCTTTGGGGTTGTATTGCAGCCAGTGGCACAGGAAACATCTCACGAGTAGAAGGAAAAATGGATTCAATACAATTTCAGCAAATTTTGGATGGTAACGTGATGCCATCTGTGAAAAAGCTGAAGTTAAAGAGAGGATGGCTTCTACAAATGGATAATGATCCTAAACACACCTCGAAATCCACGGGGGATTACATCAAGAGGCGTAAACTGAAGGTTTTGCCATGGCCTTCACAATCTCCTGACCTCAACATAATTGAAAATCTATGGATAGACCTTAAAAGAGCAGTGCGTGACAGACAGCCCAGAAATCTCAAAGAACTAGAAGACTTTTGTAAGGAAGAATGGGCAAAGATACCTCAAAAAAGAATTGAAAGACTCTTGGCTGGCTACAAAAAGCGTTTACAAATTGTGATACTTGCCAAAGGGGGCAGTACAAGATATTAACTCTGCAGGGTGCCCAAACTTTTGCAGACACCATTTTTTTGTTTTCTGTTATTTTGAAAGTGTAAGGCTGCATTCACACTTGAGCGTAGCGTTTTTTACCGCGATTTTTACCGCGATTTTACCGCAATTTTTTCAGGCGTTTTTCATTGACATCTATCAAAAACGCTGGTAGTCAGCCCAAAAAGAAGCTCATGTACTTTTTTCAGCTACAGGCGTTTTGCAAAACGCTCAGATGTGAACAGGGGCCATTTAAATGAATGGGGTTTTACTTGTTGGGCGTTTTGGAAGTGTTTCTTTTGAGCGTTTTTGGAGCTGAAAACGCCCAGGTGTGAATGGAGCCTAAATGATGGAAATAAAATCTAACTTTTGTTGACATATTATAAGAATGTCTAATCTTTAATTTGATGCCTTTTGGAGATTTTTCCATCTTTCCTTGGCTTCTTTATGCACATTAATACAAATTTGTACCTGGGGTGCCCAAACTTTCGATCCCCACTGTAGCATGACCCCCATGGGGGCTGCTGGGTAATAGCACCTCCTCTGCATTCCCTGGACCCTGAGACACATCTGACCCACTAGGCACTACAGGTTTAGACATATTAGAACAATAATGCTCTTGACACTTATGTACCAGTGTAATGATTTACTGGATCAAATTAGATGTAACAGATACAAAACCAACATACAAAATATGCCATCAAGGATGAAAGAGGGTTTGATTTCCCAAATCCCAATAATGTAATATATGGGACTTGGGACACAAACACCAATCTAAATCAGATACTTAGCAATCTATATATAATGTTTTATATATTCACAGTATATAATCACAATAGGTGAGAGTGACTATGATGCAATATGGTATTATTCACTATTAAGAAACTTGAACTTATTATATTCAGCAATCACTGTTATGTCCTCCCTATATAAAAGATTCAAACTGATCAACTGATATAAACACTTTGAAGACTAGGGGCCCCCTTTAAGGATTAAACAATAGAATCAGTACCCGAGCAAGGCCTTGCGGTTCTTCGCCGGCAGTTGGAGCTCTAATCACTTACGTAATATTTGTAATCCACAAAAGGGGTGTAGGCAATATCCAGATTCTAACGTAAATGTATGCTGTGTGCAATTATAGGTATACTTTCAATTCTCCTCAGATCACCAGGCACTTTACTGTAGTGACAGTGTCCAGCAGTGATCCTCTCACAGAACTCTCCCCCTCAGAGGCTGCGTCACAGACAATTTCAGCACTCTCAGTAGGTGGGTCTCTCTTTCTCCCTCCGCAACGCTCTCTGTCCTTTCAATCCCCACACTGGATCAGTCACCTCATCGTGACCTCCGCTGTCCTTCTCTCTCAGGATGCACTCTCTCCACGACCTAAGCCTCGTTCCCCGGTCTCTATCCTGGTCTTTCTGCTCCGCTCCTCTCCTCTGCACACCCGCACTCCACGAGGCCCCCGAAGCAAGAGAGCGTGCATTCGACTCCGCCCCCAATTTATCCCCTCTCCCATGATCCTCCTCAGATCCCTCAAGGTTTTCTGGGAGTGTAGTCCAGTCAATCCATCAATGCATTGTCCCCATCTCCTTTCAAACTACATCCCCCATAATCCAGTTCACTGCTCCTTAGGAGATACCCATCTTCTTTCCATAGTTCTTAAAGGAGCAACCGGTCCAGGCCTAAATCACAATTCACTACCCTAATGCCATATTTCAGCCTGGCTACACATACAACAGTTTACTCTTTCTGTAGCTGGTGGCATCACTGGTACATGCACTGGGAAAGCATACTCATACCATCCCTTGTGTCACGGCCGTGACTCCCATGTGCATGCACGGGAGTGACATCATCGTGGCTCGGCCATTTAAACAGCCAAAGCCCACTAATCCGGAACGAAGTCCAGGTGAAGATAGAAGCCCTGTGAGCAGTGACAACATGCTGCTAGAGGGCTTCATTTTAACCACTTCAGCTTCAGGAGATTTACCCCCCTTCATGCCGTTTTTTTTTTTGCGATGAAGCACTGCGGTAATTTTACTGACAATTACGTGGTTGTGTGACGCTGTATCCAAATAAGATTTTTGTCCTCTTTTCCCCATATATAGAGATTTCTTTTGGTGGTATTTGATCACGTCTGCAGTTTTTATTTTTTGTGCTATAAACAAAAAAAGAAAAAAACAGACAATTTAGAAAAAAAAACCAAAAACAAAAAAACAATATTTTTTTAATCTCCTGCTATAAAACATATCCAATGGAAAAATGGAAAAAATTGAATTTTTTCATCAATTTAGGCCAATATGTATTCTACTGCATGTCTTTGGTAAAAAAAAATCCCAATATATATATATATATATATATATATAGAGGGCTCGAGTCCTGCAGGAACGCATGGGAATGACGTTCCTGCACTATTCCCACAGCAGGAACGCCGTTCCCATTAGCTGCCTATTCCTGCAGGACTGGCCTTTGTCCTCCTCTCCCTCGGTTCTTCTCCTCCTCCTCCAGTGGCAGCTGTAACAAATTCCAGCCTCCTAGACCGGCTTCAGTGATAGACAGAACACTGATCCAATGCCGGCAAATTGAATCAGTGTGACGTGTATTAAAGGAGGCAGGACTTTGTTATAGCGGCTGCTGCAGGATGAGGAGGACCGAAGACGAGCGGGCGGGACATTCAAACTACAGACCCCTCAACTGGGGGAAGGTAGGTACAGTGGCGTACCAACGGGGGCTGCCGCGCACTGGGGGGTGTCAAGCCGGTAGTGGCGCTGCTGACCGCTCAACTCCTCATGTGAGGGCAGCTTGCTCCCTCGGTCGGTGCTGCCCCGCGCGCGCGGGCGGGAGGAAGGTGAGTGCCCGAGATTTGAGCAGCCTCCCTGTGTGCTAGATGGCGGTGAGACGGGACAGCTGCATATGGAGGGATTGATCTTTCCATATTCCTCCTGCAGCTGGCGAATGCCTGATTCTCCTTCTCACTCTCCTGCGGGCATTCAGCGGTTGCAAGAGGAATATGGAAACATCAACGCCTCTATATGCAGCTGCCCCTCCTATCCAACTTCTTTTTTCTTTTGCTGGCGCCCCAGTGCTCTTCAGCCCCCCCCCCCCAGTGCTCTTTAGTCCCCCCTCCACTCTGTGCTCTTCAGTCCCCCCTCCACTCTGTGCTCTTCAGTCCCCCCTCCACTCATTGTAGCAAAGTGTAATTTCTTTAGTGTTGTCACATGAAAAGATAGAATAAAATATTTACAAAAATGTGAGGGGTGTACTTGGGCGGAATCTTGGGTGAGTTCCCACTTTTTTTTCCCCAGGACTTGACCCCTGTGTATATATATATATATATATATATATATATATATATATACACACCGGTATATATATATATATATATATATTGATTGATTGATTGATTGATTGATTGATTTGTGCAAAAGTTATAGTGTCTACAAACTTTGAGATATATTTATGAAATTTTTATTTTTTTACATTTTTTTTACTAGTGAAAGCGGCAATCAGCGACTTTTAGCAGGACTGCGATATTTTGGCAGCCAAATCGGACACCAAGGCTGGTCATACATGTTCAGTTTTCTTGTACAATTTTCTGTTAGATTTACCAAAATCCATATAATTTGAGGTCAAAACTTTCAATTGTATCCTATAAGGCAGGCCTTTGTACTACATAGTTGAAGGTAAATCTTAAGAAAATTGTACAGAAAATTGTAAGAAAATGGTATAATGTATGTCCAGCCTAACTGATACTTCTGATACTTTTTTGGGAACCAGTGACAATAATGCTGAAAATATGCACTGTCACTGTACTAGTGAGGCCTGGCGTGGAAGGTATTAACATCAGGGTTAACAAACTGTGTGCCTAGCTAGTGTTTTTGTGTACTGTGGCAGGTGCTTATACTAGGGGAAGGCATTGACTCATGTCCTTGCTTTGCAGAAACACAGAATCTATGCCTTCCCTACTGACAGAACGGCAATGTGCCTTGTTTACATAGGCAGACTGCTATTCTGCCTGTGTACCGAACGATTGGCGGGTGCCAGCGAAAATTGAGTCCCCGGGACCCGCTGATCAGCTCCTGCTGTGTAGAATCACAGGCCTGGACCGGTTGCTCCTTTAAGAACTATGGAAAGAAGCTGTGTAGAATCACAGTGGGAGCGAGCCCGCTACCCGGAAGTGCAGGATTACATACATATAGTATACGTGATCCTCCGTAATTCGGCCGCCTTGTAGCAGTAAAACCGCTATAGGGCAGTCAGCAACTAGTTAAGGTAAGTCTTTCATAATGTGCTAGTGTGTGATGCATTCTAACACATTATGAAAATAACTTGCAGAGAGAATTTTTTTTTAATATACAACTTTACTACCGCTTTAAATTAAACTCGTTCCCAGGGTATGGGCATTCAAATAATTTCACATTCCTTACAAGCAGCAAATAAGCTTTTAAACAAGCTGCACTGACCTCAGTAGCTGCAGGCACTAAGGAGTAGCTCTTTATCTGAGGCTGGGTTCACACTATTGCAATGTCAGACATTGCATGTGATTTGCACTGCATTGCTGTGCAAATCACATGCGATGTCTGTGCAATGCAAATTTAGCCATACAGTTTGTATGGCTAAATTCGCATTTGGACCAAAACGGTGCAGGACCCTTTTTGTGGTCTGCGCTGGAATTGGAACGCATGGCTGTTCACACCTATGCAATCCGATTCTTAACTGATTTCACAATTCGCTCTGGAATCTGCAAACTAATTTGGGGGTGTCATTAACTTTATACTGACACCTGCAGCCTTCAACGAGGTTGTACTATTTATAGGTCACATTGAGTGCCGGTTCACATTAGTGCGATGCGGGAACGCTGCGAATATACAGCGTGTTCCCGCATCACATCCGCACCCCTGGCAGTTCACACTGCCATATGCGATATGCTGGGGGTGTCAATTAAAAGTTAACGACACCCCCAGATCAGATCGCATATCGCAGTGTGATCTGAAAGTTCGCACAGAATCGGATTGCACTAGTGTTAACCACCATGCGATCCAATTCTGCTGTGGACCAAAAAAAGGGTCCTGTGAGAGTTGGGTGCGATTGCGGTGCAAATTCAGCCATACAAACTGTATGGCTGAATTTGCACCGCACAGAGATTGCATGTAGTTTTAGGAGCAGTGCGCTCCGAATTACATGCGATCTCTGTGATCGCACAAATGTAAACCGGCACTAAAGATGGAAAAAGTTCTAAAATTATTTATCTTTGTCTCATTTTTTTACATCATAGAAACCTGACATTTTAACAGGGGTGTGTAGACTTTTGTATCATAAACTTTACAAATTTTACATAATTACATGTTTGAATAGAAAACGCTGCTATACACAGAATAGCCCTCAGAACCCCTTCATTTAGCACAATGCATGTATTGGAATGCAAAGTAGCTGATTGTGGTGATGGGGTAAGAGCTGCATTCAACGCGTTTCCCATATCTATGGCTCTTCTTCAGGAGTATAACTACAATTCCTTGGTACCCCATGCCAAAATCTTTATGCCCCTTCCCCAGTGATCTCTATATGTGACACCTGGCAATATGTATTGGAACAATAGTGTAATTAATCCTAATATATTGTAATGCTGAGAGGCTAACACTGACCAGATCTCAGCAGCATCCTCCACAAGTGACCACTTGTTAGCTCTAACGAGCCGTGGGGCGCTATCACCCGAGGCCACCAATATAAATTCTTCACAATCCAAACTGAGAGAAACTTCCAGAATGACCGACAACTGTACCAAAAATTCTTCTAATTCTATCCCTATTTATCAGCCCTATCATGTACAGGACAAGAGAAGAGGTACTGTGCAGAGTCCATACATACAGAATAAGAACAGATAGTGAGAATTACATCCAGCATACAGGACAAAAGAAGTGGTACTGTGCAGAGTCCATACATACAGAATAAGAACAAATACTGAGAATTACACCCAGCATACAGGACAAAAGAAGTGGTACTGTGCAGAGTCCATACATACAGAATAAGAACAAATACTGAGAATTACACCCAGCATACAGAATAAGAGAAGTGGTACTGTGCAGAGTCCATACATACAGAATAAGAACAGATACTGAGAATTACACCCAGCATACAGGACAAAAGAAGTGGTACTGTGCAGAGTCCATACATACAGAATAAGAACAAATACTGAGAATTACACCCAGCATACAGGACAAAAGAAGTGGTACTGTGCAGAGTCCATACATACAGAATAAGAACAGATATTGAGAATTACACCCAGCATACAGGACAAGAGAAATGGCACTGTGCAGAGTCCATACACACAGAATAAGAACAGATACTGAGAATTACACCCAGCATACAGGACAAGAGAAGTGGTACTGTGCAGAGTCCATACATACAGAATAAGAACAGATACTGAGAATTACACCCAGCATACAGGACAAGAGAAGTGGTGCTGTGCAGAGGGTGTGGCTGCTTGTGGAGCAGCTGTAGTCTGTGTGGTGCTGAGCTCCTCTGATGTCTGGTACAAGCCCAGGGTTGGGCTCCCCTGGGCTGGGATCTCTCCCAGGAGAGTCCCAGGCTTTTCGGCCTACACAAGGACTGTCATGTGAAGCTGTGGTTGGTGGTGAAGTTGGAGGACGGCGTGCTGGGAATGGAAAGCAATCTGCAGAGACTGTAAGTAGACGTGGAAATGTTTGCGAAGGAAAGTCCAGTATGAAAAGTGCCAATAATAAAGATATGAGGAAGCCTGGTCAGAAGTGTGATACTGTTGCTCAGCAAACCCTGAGTTCTGGAAGTCAGCCATTGCATGCCCAGCAGAGTGCAGCTCAATCATTGCATACCCAGCAGAGTACGGCTCAATCATTGCATGCCGAGCAGAGCACAGCTCAGTCATTGCATGCCGAGCAGAGCACAGCTCAGTCATTACATGCCGAGCAGAGCACAGCTCAGTCAGTTCAGAGTGTAGCTCAGCCAGCTCAGCAAAGGAATACTGTCACTCAGCACAGTCCAAGCTCTGGAAGCATGGTTCAATGCAGCCAGCCATTGCAGTCCCAGCAGAGTGGAGCTCACTCAGCTCAGAGTGGAGCCCATACAGTTCAGGCTGTTCAGCACAGTAACATTGTTTCTCAGTCCACTCCAAGTTCTGGAAGTTCGACTCAAGACAGTCAGCCATTGCAACCACAGCAAGCCCAGCACAGTGAAGCTAATCCAGCTCAGAGTGAAGCAGAGACATTGGTTGCTCCCAGCACTCCTCACAAATATACAAGGACTTCTCTGGAACAAAAGACCATTACAGAAAACTTACAGCAGTGCATAATGGTGGGCAGCAGCCAGGAACGTTCATCACGCTCCAAACTGCAGCAGAATAAAGGTGGGGGTGGTAATATTTCTCCACGCTCTGCCCCAGTGAAACATTCTACACCCGGAAGAGACCCTCGGCCCAGTACTAGTGATGGGAAGGTGGATCAGGAGTTCAAACGTCCTGCAGACATGAAGCAGAAGGGGTTAAAGCCAGAACCTGTGTACCTGGCTGATGCGATTCCTTTCCTGGTAAAGAGAATGGAGACTCTGAGGAAGACCAAGGTAAAAATCCAGAAGCAGATTGAAGCTGTCTATAAACTCAAAGCTGCCAACAACAAGAGGGAAATCATGTATGACAGCAAACTAAACTCCCTGGGCATTGAACTGGCCGGTGTATCAAAGGACATTGATGCTGTTCTGGAAGACATGGGACCAGTGGCCGAGGTGTACGGGAATCGTGACCGATTTGAGGCAGGACTGAGTGGAAGGACTGAGTTTTCTTCACAGTCAAACTCTGGGGATTTGGTCCAAAGCTCCTTGCCACCAAAGGTGTCTCCTGAAGGGAAGACTCTGGGGCCTCTGGAGGACATTGGGGTGCAACACCAGGTTGGAGCGGATTTTCCTGCTGGACCTCCAGCTCTGGGGGATGGTGAGAATGTCAGTGTAACCCAGCAGACATTCACAGTACAGGAGACTCAGAGAAGTGACATGGTGGACTCCCAGCATATGGACTGTGAGAACAGTGCTGCCGCTACCACTAATACTCATTGTGGGAGCAATGCTGGGGAGACTGGTGTTCATGATGGGGGTAACACTGGGCTAACTGGTCATGATGGGGGTAACACTGGGCTAACTGGTCATGATGCTGCTAGTGATGATGTGATGTGCAATGCTGGTGTCACTAATATTGATGTGAATAATTGTGATGTCACTAATACTAATGCCAGTATATCTGAAGGGGGTCAGCTACAGTCAGAGAGTGCTGAGAATGTGGCGATGGAGGAGTCAGTTTAGAATAACCCCCAAGATTCCCCCCCTTTGGTTGATCCACCACCTGCTCCACAGGGAAATGCTGGTCCATCTGGTCAGGTCCCTCCTCGGAATGCCTGGAGCCGTGGGGCCCCTTCTTTTTCCACCGGTAACAGTTATTCTGGTCAGGCATTCAAGAGGAGGAATGTGGTCAGATTCAAGCATAGGGGTTCCAGAGAGGATCTCCCCGATAGGAGGTTTGTAGTGAGGGAGTTGCTGTGTCAGCAGATGGGGTTTGTGCCTGCAGACATACTGGCGGTCATCAACCTCCCCGATAGGCAAGGTTATGATGTCAGCTTTAAGCTCATGTCTGACTTAGACAGATTCTGGGCCGGCTTCACCCAGTTTCAGGACAAAGAAGGTTGGAGGAATTTCATCTTCATTCCCATCTCCAAACCTGACACAGCCAATGTAAATATCATTTTCTGGAATGAGTCCGTACCCCCCCAGGATATTGTCATCTGGCTTAGGAGATATTGTGAAATGGTTTCAGGTTTGACAAAAACTAAAGACAGTGATGGGATCTGGACCGGTGGTTGGAGGGTTCTGGTTAAGTTGAGGCAGACTAACAATGTTACCCATCACCTGCCAAACTCCTTTTTCATTGGGCGGGAGAGAGGAGTCTGTTTCTATGCAGGACAGCCCAGGTTATGTTTTAAATGCGGTAAATCTGGCCATGTGGCGAGCATTTGCACAATCCAAAAGTGTAATCTTTGTGGAGAGGTCGGCCATCTCAGCTCTACCTGTGAGAATGTTAAGTGCAATCTATGTGGAAGGCTTGGCCATTTCCACAGAGATTGCCCGGAGGCCTTCCATAACATGGGTGGGGAATCTGCAGACGATGAACTTTTGGCTGCAGCAGAATGTCTGGAGGAGGAGGCCTTAATGAATGGGGCTATCTTGGCTGGGAAGGAGGTTCACCCAGTGGTCCAGGAAACTACCCCTGAGCGGACGGATAGTGTTCAGCGGGTTGAGGATCAACGGCCAGCTGTGCACTCTTCGTCTGTTCGGTTCCTGTCCCTGTGAAGGACATTCCGAGTCAAAAGAGAAGGAAGAAAAAAGATAGGTCTACCCGTAAACCTGAAAGTGACTGGACCTTAGTGCAGAAGCCAGCTAAGAAAGTGAAGGGGGCACCAGAAGTGGGGAAGGTAGTTTTCACCAATAGATATGAGGTCTTATCAGAGTCAGATGCCGACTCCTGTTTCCTAGAGTCCCAGGAACTGGAGCAGGAATTAAAAAGAGTGGAAAGAGAATGTGCGACTGGCTCAGAGGATGATCCGCCCAGTAAAAAGCGTTCACCCCCTGTTCCTGTGACTGCGGAATCTGATATGGAAACTGGTAGTCGGCAGAGTGACTCTGATTCTGATTTATAATGATGGGAGCCTTATTTTTACTCCTCCTTGCTGTGATGGCAGGATTTTCTCTGAGCATTGTCTCCAGCAATGTGAACAGCATAAAAAACAGGAGGACAAGAATAGCAGCTTTTGAACATGTCAGGTACCTAGACGCTGATGTCTATTTTCTACAAGAAACACATCTAACATCTGTTGGACTATTACAGGAGGCAGAGAGGGAGTGGCACACGGGACCCTCATTTTGGTCTTTGGCTGTGGAGTCCTATGCGGTTGTTGCCATCCTCTTTAATACTAAGAATGTGATGGTACACAGACTCACTGAGGTGTCAATGGGAAGATGTCTTATGTTGGAGGTAACAGTTCATGGCAGGAGACTCAGATTAATTAGCATATATGGGCCCCAAACAATATCAGGAAGAATTAGGTTATTTAATGATGTGAAACCATACCTTTTTACATCAGTCCCTGTGATTATGGTAGGAGACTTTAATGTCGCTAGAACATTAAGTGACCGTTCTTCTGGTAGAGTGGTGGGTAGTGACTCCAAAGTTCTTAATCGCATTATTTTGCAAACCGGGTTGAGTGATGTATTTGCACAACATGGCAGGAAGCCGGGCTTCACCTTTGCCCGTGGTAATATCAGGAGTAGACTCGATATGGCATTTGTAAGTCCTACGGAATTGGTTACCAATATGAGTGAGAAGCTGGTACCTTATTCAGATCATGTGGCTCTCTACTTTTGCCTGGGAAACTGTAAGCGTCCTGATATGGGTAGGGGGCTATGGAGGCTCAACTCCAGTCTTCTAGAAGATGAGTCAGTTCAGCAACAAGTACAGATGCTCTTGCAACACCAGGCAGAGAGACAGGACTTCTATGATTGTACTGCCGATTGGTGGGAGGATGCTAAGAAGGATATCTCTTCTCTCTTGAAGAGGTTGTCAGCTAAAATGGGGAAAAATAAATATAGCCTTTATTGCAGGCTGCGGAAAGAGCTGGAGTTGCTTTATTCAGGTGGTTTGGAGGCAGGGAAGAAAATTGATCAAATAAAATCTGAGATAAGCCAGTATCAGTATAGCAGATACAACTCCCTAGTATTTGAACAAGATTATGGATCCCCAGGGGCACCTGATCCCTTTGAGAATTGTCGGGATAAGGTGACCAGAAAGTTAATAACAGGCCTGAAAGATTCTCGGGGGGATGTGCAGGTGTCTCGGGAGGGTATTCTGGGGGTGGTAAAATCATATTACGCTGACTTGTTTCGGGAGAAGGGTTTGGATAAGAAGAAGATGGCACAATTCTTAGAGGCAGTTCCAGGTCCTGATGTTGATAATTTGGATTTTTCCACTTTGACAGCAGACATAACGGTGGAGGAGGTTATGGAGGCTATTGATAAATTACGTCAAAAGAAAGCACCAGGCCCCGATGGCATTACGGCTGAGTTTTATAGGAAATTTAAAGAACTCCTAGCTCCCATTCTGGTAGATGTGTTTAAAAGTTGCTTAGAGAAACGCCTGATGCCTCCGTCCATGAGGGTTTCGTCCTTAGTTCTGCTGTTTAAGGGTAAAGAGCCTGATGACATCAAGAACTGGAGGCCCATTGCCCTTTTGAATGTAGATCGGAAGATTCTGGCAAAAATATTATTCTCTAGATTAAATTGTTTTTCTACAACATTATTGACAGACTGTCAGTATGGCACGGTAAAAGGGCGGAATATTTCTGGTGCTGTCATTTCCTTAAGGGAAGCTTTTGAGAGATGTAAGGTTCTTGGGCGAGGGAAATATATTGTGAGTTTAGACCAAGCTAAAGCTTTCGACAGGGTTGACCATGGGTATCTGTGGGCGACTTTGTTGAAGTACGGTATCCCAAGATTATTTGTTGATTGGCTAATTACTTTATATTCTAAGGCTGAGAGCTTCCCTCTCATCAATGGGTGGCAGGGTGGTACTTTTGGGGTTGAGGCTGGAGTGAGGCAGGGTTTCCCCTTGAGTCCCCTCTTATATGTGTTTGCCATTGATCCTTTGTTGAGATCGCTGCAGGAGTGTGGATTTCAGGGGGTGCCTGTCCCCCAAGCCTCGGCCCTTTCTGTAGTTGCCTATGCGGATGATGTAACTGTAGTGGTGTCTGCTTCTCATGAGGCCCAGCTGTTAGAATCTGCCATTGGAACTTACTCTGAGGCCTCGGGGTCTCTTGTTAACTTTGAAAAGAGTGAAGCTCTCTGGACACTGCAGGGTGATCCAGATTTTGATCTGCCCCAGTTTGCAAAAGCTGCAAACTATCTTAAGATCTTAGGGGTTAAGTTTGGAAGGGAGGATAATGCCAGGCTAAACTGGGAGGAGAAATTGGATGCTGGAAATGCAAAGGTTCAGCGGTGGAGGAATTGCAAGCTGACCTACAGAGAAAGAGTCACCATGTTGAAGACTTATCTAGTTCCCATCTTTCTATATGTCTCTATGGTATTTCCATTGCCAGAATCTTTCTCTGCTAGGCTCTTTAGTCTGTTTTTTCAGCTTTTATGGGGTAATAGGCTAAACCTAATAAAAAGGGGAGTCACTTACCTGCAGAAGAAAGAGGATGGGTTGAATATGATAAACCCTAAGGTGTTTTTTGATTCTTTGTTTCTTAAACTTAATTTTGGGTGCTTGGACTCCAGAGTTGGCTTACCATGGGTAAGTAGTGTTAGGGCCTGGATATTGCCTCATGCAGAGTCCTGGATGCAGGGTGGTTCACTCAAGAGGAAGAGATGTACTCGGGGTTATCTCCCGCCATATCTGGATTCCCCTCTGAAGTCTCTGAGGAGGTGGGGGATTGAGAAGTCCTACCTTGAAAATAGCTCAAGGAAATTGTTATATCAGAGGATCTGTAGGACCTTTTTCTGTTCTCCACTTGTACTCAGAGACTGCACTACAGCTGTTTTGGAGGAAAGCCTAAAGTTGCTGAATAGTCCAAGATTACCTTTAAAGTTTTATGACATTGCCTGGCTGTCTCTCCATAGGAAGATGTATGTGAGTGGGAACATGAAAGGTCTGTCTGCATCTGATAGAAACTGTCCTTTGGGCTGTAATCAGGAGGAGTCCATGGAGCATTTCTTGGTGGATTGTTGGGGAAGCCATGAAGTCTGGGAGGAAGTAGCGGCCAGAGTTGGGATCCAAGGGTTGGGAAGCCTAGGTTACTCAGACAGGCTTTATGGTGTTCCCCCAACAATGCATGGTGTAGACAGAGGGACGATGTATATGATCATTGCTGTAGTCAAATACTACCATTGGCACGCAAGGACTAAGGCTGCCATGCATAACGAACAGTTTATCCCCGGTAACATTGCAGGTTTGGTGTTATCTGACCTAAGATGGATAAAGTGTGTGGAGATTAGGAAATGTAAAAGAAGTCTAGAATTATGGGAAGGAGTTTCATTGTAACAGGAAATTTACATTTATTTACCTTTTTTTTTTTTTTTTTTTTTTCGTAAACTGCTAAGTTTTTGACCTAGACAATTTGTCAGGAATTGTTGTGTTTTGTTGTTATTTTCAGACAGTTACAGTTTGTTATTATGTATTCTGTTTGTTTTTACAAATAAAAATCTCCATACATACAGAATAAGAACAGATACTGAGAATTACACCCAGCATACAGGATAAGAGAAGTGGTACTGTGCAGAGTCCATAAATACAGAATAAGAACAGATACTGAGAATTACACCCAGCATACAGGACAAGAGAAGTGATACTGTGCAGAGTCCATAAATACAGAATAAGAACAGATACTGAGAATTACACCCAGCATACAGGACAAGAGAAGTGGTACTGTGCAGAGTCCATACATACAGAATAAGAACAGATACTGAGAATTACACCCAGCATACAGGACCAGAGAAGTGGTACTGTGCAGAGTCCATACATACAGAATAAGAACAGATACTGAGAATTACACCCAGCATACAGGACAAGAGAAGTGATACTGTGCAGAGTCCATACATACAGAATAAGAACAGATACTGAGAATTACACCCAGCATACAGGACAAGAGAAGTGGTACTATGCAGAGTCCATACATACAGAATAAGAACAGATACTGAGAATTACATCCAGCATACAGGACAAGAGAAGTGGTACTGTGCAGAGTCCATACATACAGAATAAGAACAGATACTGAGAATTACACCCAGCATACAGGACAAGAGAAGTGGTAATGTGCAGGGTCCATACATACAGAATAAGAACAGATACTGAGAATTACACTTTTTATATAGAACATTGTTGGTCAGTGCAAAGTGTTCTCTGCCTATGTTTTATTGGGATTTGCACATTTTTAGTGTTCATGGATCCATGTAACTGTAGACTTTTATCATTTTATGACTCCAAACTATACAGAGTGCAGTGTTTATGTCAGAGAATGGCTGCTTCCATCAGGGTTTAATCACACAAATGTCTCATTGTTATGCAAAAATGTGCTAAAAAAAAAAAAGTTAGGGTTTATTAGGTTTATTAATTGTGTGCACCGTTGGAGTTGCACCCACCTTTACACAAAAATATAATTTGTGTGAACTGACCCATATAGGGTGTTGTCACGCTAGAATCCATCTCTAGTGACCACATGAGGTAGCTTGTACCTCACACCTCATGGCTGTCCTTCCTACTAAACTGACAGGCCACCTTTTCTCAGTTGCCATTCTGGGCTCTCTGACCGCTCGCTAATCTTCTCACAAAGTGGAATTTACAGAGAATGATCAGATTCGGCTTCCCAGCTGTAGTGAAGATTTCAGACGGTTCAGGCGACGCTGCTGTTCGCTGTTCTTCCTCCAAAGCAATCACTAAATCGCCCACAGATCATTATAATTGTCTGTAATCCTTACCGTAAGCTCGCCAAAGCTGCATTCAATCAGACTGTAATCAACTTAGCTCGCAATAGACTTCTTGGGACAGTGCATGTCTCTTCCGGGAGAGAATTAGAGCGTAATGAGGAATGCACAGCGCAGGCCATGGCCACTTTCCTCTGTGTATGGAGCATATACACTATATTGTCAAAAGTATTGGGACACCTATCTTTACACGCACATGGACTTTGATGGCATCCCAGTCTTAGTCTGTAGGGTTCAATATTGAGTTGGTCCACCCTTTGCAGCTATAACAGCTTCAACTGTTCTGGGAAAGCTGTCCACAAGGTTTAGAAGTGTGTCTATGGGAATGTTTGACCATTCTTCCAGAAGCGCATTTGTGAGGTAAGGCACTGATGTTGGACGAGAAGGCCTGGCTTGCAGTCTTTGCTTTACTTCATCCCAATGGTGTTCTATCGGGTTGAGGTCAGGACTCAGGACGGGTTGAGGTCAAAGATCTATGTGTGGCTTAAACTGATTGTAAATAACAAACATTGTATTCTTACCTCCTCTGTGCAGTTGGTTTTGCACAGAGCAGTCAGGATCCTCCTCTTTTTGTGCCCCTGGCTGGAGCTCCTGGCCCCTCCCTCCTGGTGAGTGCCCCCACAGGAAGCAGCTTGCTATGGGGGCACCTGAACCAAGCTTCAGCTCCGTGTATCATTCAGGCACGGAGCCGCGGTTCAGCCTTGCCCTCTCTCTCTCCTCTTTGGCTGAGTTTGATTGACAGCAGCGGGCCAATGGAGCCCCTGCTGTGTCTCAGCCAATCGCAGGCAACCAAGGCATTAGTGGACATCGCTTGATCGAGAGGGGGCTCAGGTGAGTACTAGGGAGGCTGAGGGGGGCTGCTGTACATAGAAGCCTTTTTATCTTAATGAATAGAATGCATTAAGATAAAAAAAACTTCTGCCTTTACAACCACTTTAAGCCATGCTAAAGTGGCATGTGAATAGAAATGCATAAACCCCCAAAGCAATAATTTATTATATTGCAGCTTACCAGTTCTTAGATGTGATGGCTGCATTGGTTTTCTTTTGTAGACTTTTTTCCTTTAGGCTCCTTTACCACTAGTGTGATTTTAGCTGTGACTTGAGTGGCACAGAATCGCATGACAAGGGAAGTAAAATTGTTTTTAATGGTATCTGCTCACATCAATTCAACTCAGCTCTGCGCAATATTGGAAAAGGCTCCTGTGTACTACTTTGGTGCGATTCCAGCGTAAATTTGGCCCCTATAGAGTATGCAAACCACAAGTCGCACTACATAATCACACTGAAAATCGGATAAAAATGGGATTGCAGCAATGTCCGGGCAGTAAGTCTGTTATTTTCCAACTTCCAATGGACCAAGTTGTGCAACAAAAGTGCCAGTTAGAAGGGTGAGACAAACTACTTAAAGCATTGTTATAGGGGGGAAAAAATGTAGTTTTAGATAAGGAAAGATTAGAACACCTGTAAGGTATTTATTGCTGGCCATTCGCCCGTTAGGGAGATTCAACCTACCTAATTGTCCTGGTGACTAGGGATGATCGAACGGTTCGGGTCGACCATCGGTTCGACCCGAACATTGACTGTTCGTGGTTCGGCCGAATTTAGAACTTTTTGCTGAAAAAGTTCGGAATTCGGCAACCAGAACCGACCAAAATGCAATGGGCCAGGAAATGGGCTTTAAAAGCCTGTGATTGGACCAGAACCATTAGTAAAAGCCAATTGAAGGGGCAGGAGAATGCTAGGAATGTGATTGGAGTGACTAGGGGGTCCCTAGGCCAATCATTAGTGAATACGCCCCCCAGTATATAAGATAGCCCCCGCCAAATTCCTAGCATTGTAATACAGGGACATGGAAGAGAGTGGAAGCAGTTCTGTTAATTTTACTTTAAAAGTGTCATTTAGCATTTGTTAGTGTGAGGAAAGGGATATCTAGTGTAGTTGGGGTGCTCTTTTACACTTTAGTTAGATGCAAAAATGTAGTTTCTGTAGGGAAAGTGTTAAGTGCCAGGGTGACCGTAGTGTAGTGTAGGGTGAACTGACACTGACTGCTATGGCAGGGTGACCAAACCCTTCCATATCAGGGTGACCGCTATAGAGAAAAGATAGTTTCTCTTAAGTCACATTCGGTGCACTAATATGGCTTCTCGCCGGTCAGCCTGCTTTTTGGCTGCAGGCGTTTATAGGGATTTTTTGAGGACATGTTTGGAGTCAGGCATGACATCTGAACGTGTGTATAGGGGGTATATATACACACCCATGTATGTATATATACCTCTGCACATATATAGGTGTGAAAGGAGCAGAAAACACTACTTGCGCTAATGAAATAATTAACACCAATATAGTTACGCTCCTATCACACCTATATATGTGTATGTGTAAAATACATAAAAGTGTGTGTGTATATATATATATATATATATATATATATATATATATATATATATACCCCTATACAGAAGTTCAGATGTTTTGCCTGCCTCCAAAGAACCCAAAAAAAAATGCCCACAAAAACGCTAGCGCCAAAAAAAAAACGCCCAGGTGTGTTGTTGCAGGCATTTTTTTGGGGTTTTTGGAGGCAGGCAAAACATCTGAACTTGTGTATAGTGGTATATATACACACATACTTATATGTATTTTACACTTACACATATATAGGTGTTATAGGAGCGGACCCATATTAGTGTTAATTATTTCATTAGCGCAAGCATATATTTCTGCTACTATCACACCTATATATGTCTAGGTGTATATATACATATAAGTATGTGTGTATATATACCGCTATACACAAGTTCAGATGTTTTGCCTGCCTCAAAAGACCCCAAAAAATGCCCAAAAAAACGCCTGCTACTAAACCGGCACGGTGTGAAAATAGCGAAGACATATCCCTGTTCTATAAGTGACATAATTCAAACAATCTTTTTTTTTTATGGTTCTGGACATGCTACAGAGCTGAAACTTCACAGGTACACTTTTTTAGACCCCCCAGATACTAAATCCAAAGAAATTTTCTTTTCTTAATTTTTTCAATAATTGGCTCTCTATCAAAAATGACAGTTTTTAAGAACTTTTTTTTTGTGTGATTAATAGTCCCTGGGCTATGACCCAGAACCCTAGGCACTTTTTAGGGGCATTTATTGGGTTTTAGGGCTTCAAAATGGTGTTTTTTGATTACCGAAGTTCGGGTCCCATTGATTTCAATGGGGTTCTGAAATCCGGGCCGAACTTTCGGGAAGTTCGGATGTTCTGGCCGAACCGAACTTTTGAAAAGTTTGATCATCCCTACTGGTGACCGATACCACCAACAAAAAGGTGTGTAGTCACCAATACAGGAATATAGGGGAAATCTTCCAATGGGGGCACTAGTTTTGATGACCCTGGTAACAACCAGGGATTCTTTCTTTTTGGAGTTCAGTCAAATCCATCTACATCTGCTTGTGCATCTAACACTACCCTCTTCTAGATTGACAGTGCTGCTATCCAAAGGTGTCTCTGTCGCTCTTCCATCCAGACTGGATACACCCTAGGACAGGAAGTGTGTTACTGGCCCATTGAGCAGGCGAAAAAAAAAAAATGGGGAAATTCCTAACAAAAGAAAACAAATGCAGTCACCACATTTAGGAATTAGTAAACATGCAGTATATTTCATTTTTATTTTTGGGTTTCATACCGCTGTAAAAGCCCACTTGGGAATGTCCTAGGTGCTTACATACCTTAATGAATCAGATTATTTTACTTTTTTGGGTTTGAATTATTCGATTTTTTACACGGACAAAACACATGATAAAAAAGTAGTTGTATCACAAAATTAAAAACGAAGGTTTCCATTGCTAAAACTATCAGTCGCTAAAAAAATTGTACAAGCCCAATTTTCAAGCACGAAGAACAGACACAGTGGGGTTAATGCAAATAGACTGTGCACTTTGCAAAGTGAAGTTGTACTCAGCAAGTGCAGTTGCTCCAGTTTGGCAAATTAGGTAAATCTTCACTTTGCAAAGAATATCCAATCATGTGCAAAGAAAATTTTACAAAACAGCATTTTTGCTTGCACATGAATGGATGATGAAAGTCAGCAGAGCTTCTGCTCATTTACTAATCTCTTGAGCAACTGCACGTCGCAAAGTGCACAGTCTATTTGCCTTTAGGAAATCCACCTCAGTGATTTGCAGAATCAAGTTATTTTGTGTTTAGCTGAAAAACAGTACAGAGCAGCCATAAAAATAAGGCAATCTAAATTACACATTATCCGAATGCACATATATAAGCACTGGAGAACACAAACTGCTAAAAGCAGCCAAGAATGTAGTTACATTGAATAGGGCGTGTCCACACAGACCCAAAGTGAGAACAAGTAGGAGATCCCTGTAGATGAACATTCTGCTTTCAACAATTGCCTGGCTTAAAACACATGTGAAGGAGGAATGGGAAGACTAAAGCCCCGTACACACGCAACGAATTTCCGCCGACCGGTCGTCCGTCATTTGTCCAGAGTGGTGTCTGTTGGTTGGAATGTGCCTAGACTGCACACCAATTTTCCCGCACGACAGAATTCTACTTCAGAAGTGATGTCATGTGTTGGATTGCTTTCTTTGTGTTCTTTCATCTCTGAGCATGCCCAGTCTTGCTCATAAGATTTTTCCCCATCGAAATCTGTACTAATGAGATGAAAATCGGACATGTTTTGACGGTCGACAAAAATGATATAGCCTGCACACCAGGATTTTTTCGGCTGTAAAGTCGGAGTCGGTTGTCGGAAGCATCATACTAACAAGCCGAAAATCGGCAGATCGGTCGTCGGACGAAATTTCCCGGCGGAATTTCGACTCGTGTGTACGGGCCTTAAAGCTTGCCATACACGTTAAGATTTTTCTTGTTCTGCCCCACAGGCTGAACAAGAGAACCACTCAATGCAGGCAATATTCAGTTGAGAATTTTCTGCCCAGCTCCTTCAACAAAAGTTGTCTAAAACTGGACTGTTGTTGAGCGGGTTTGTTAGGTCGGGGGCCACCCATGGAACAAATTTTGGCAGATTAAGCATGAATTGCCCAAATTTGGATCCGTCAATGACCAGGTTTAAGCAGTTTTTAGACATGTGTAGTTTTGGGATCCTGTTGGTAATCCGGTTTATCCTTGTCTTGCCTACCTTGGTGGGTGGGTATATAAAGAAGGGGATTCAATCTATACTTTGCTATAATTAAAGTGGTTCTAAAGGCAGAATGTTTTTTATATTAATGCATTCCATGCTTTAGAGTGGAACTTCACTCTCCCAATCAAAATTGATTATTTTTAATCCTCATACTGCTAGCATTAATAAATAGATAGGAAAGTATGTCATATTTACTTGTTTTAAACTTTTTTTTTTTTTACATTTCAGTTACTTCCTGGTTTCATGCCTAGGCAACTGATGTCATACGTCCCAGGAGTCTCCAGGGTTAGAGGACGGCTCAGCACACTCTACTGCATTCATATTTGAGCTAAGGGCAGGAAGTAAATACTACGTGAATCATTTGCCCTTACTCAAGATGGTCATGGCCAGAAATGCTAGGAGGTGTTTTTCAAAGTGATTTCTCGCAAAAAAAAGCATGGAGACATGGATGGATAAGGGAGTTAGCTTTGAATATTACAAAATGAATTAAATAATGTTTTTGGTTTGTGGTGGTAAGATGCATAGAAGATCCACTTTAACCTTCTGTGTGCAGCAGCCCCCCTCAGCCCCCCTAATACTTACCTTAGCTGTATTTAGATTCAGCGATGTTGCACAAGAGTCTCAGCTGTCCGGGACCCTCCCTCCTGATTGGCTGGGACACAGCAGTGGGCGCCATTGGCTCCCGCTGCTGTCAATCAAAGTCAGTGAGCCAATGAGGAGAGAAAGGGGTTGGGGCAAACTGCGGCTCCATGTCTGAATGGACACATAGAGCAGTGGCTAGGCTCAGGTGCCCCCAAAGCAAGCTGCTTGCTGTAGGGGCACCTGGCAGGAGGGAGGGGCCAGGAGCACCAGCGAGGGACCCGAGATGAGGAGAATCTGTGCTGCACTGTACAAAACCAACTGCCCTGTCATTTTATCCCCAATGGTCCAAAGGATCCTACACGGTCATTTTTGCACTAGACTGCGTGGACTACACATCGGATCACAGTCACATTACTGGCTGGCGTTTATAGTGGTTGAATATGAATATGAATTTAGGCACATAGATATTCACCTTTTTAGCACCAGACCTGCCCTTCATTTGACCCCGTGGTCCATATGGTGTTCTGCCACAGCTCCCGGGAAAGACCTCTTTTGAAAACCATTCTCCCTAGTGCTGCTATGTTTAGACTGATTTTATGTTATGCAGCTACTACTGAGAAAGTGAACTTTGATTTGCGAAACGCGTCGAGGATATCGGATGTAGTTTGTTATATATTTATGCCAATATTGGAATTTTGATGTCACAAATCAGTCTAATGTAATTTTACCATGATTTCATTTAATTGTGTTAATAAACCTTTTAATCATGTGTTATATATATGTATTATGATGTTATATGAGTGATATGCTTCAATCAAAGTCCCTAGGGCAAATGTAGCAATACTGTGTTAATATCACTTTAAGGCCAGGATTGGCTGAAACACATTCAGGTCTATATAATTTTTATCCTGTACTCGCTATGAAGAAAAGAACTGGCATTGTGGAAACGTCAGATGCTGGAATTTCTGGCTTTTTATGATCAGTTTTACCCTAATTCATGTACAAACGTTTTTTATCTATTTATGATCTTCAATGGTCATTTGAGTGCAGTGCAGCCTAGAATCCATAATTTATTGCTCTGGAACTGGAGATTTTAATTTATAATAAATATTTCTATAGTAGTAAATGTGACATTTACTAAACTTTCACTACAGGTGAATTTTCTTGGCATGTATTTTAAAATGAAAGTGATTGATTCCCTGCCAGTGGCATTTGGTTTGCTCTGTGCACCCTGTATCATAAACAATTGTCATGTTTTTATATGAAATCCTTGTTTTCACCTTTTTAGTCCTTTGTTACGTCTCAGTGCTGCGGATCTCTTTAGTTTGCAGTAACTTCCATTTACTGCCTTTCTATGTGTCCTCCAGCATCAGCTGTGCATCACTGCTCTGAACTGACTTACCATAGTGACAACGGTTGACCATGTCTGTATAATGTAAGTCGGCACAGCTGCTTGTAGCCTCCACCAAGGGTGCCTGTGACGGGGCGACTTGAAACGCACTAATCCCAACGCACACGTTCCTGTAGAAATGGCTGTGCATCAAACTGGGTGCTGATCAAAGCAAAAAATGTCACCAGCGCACCAAGGATCTCCAGAGTGGGTCCAAAGTTTAATCAGCGATCAAATTGTTACAGCAGATTGCAATGTTTTGGAGCCTTGCAGGAACCCTTCATCAGGCATGTGACCATGTAACGATGTGATCGCTGATTAAAACTTTGGACCCACTATTGTGATCCTTGGTGTGCTGGTGACATTTTTTGCTGTGACAGGGTGACAAAACAGGAGCACAAATGAAAGACAGAGTGTTGTCACCTTATAACAGGAAGTTACTGAATAAGGACCTTCGTGGCAGAATCGCCAGAGATTATTTCAATGAAAAATGCAAATTTAAAAATATTATTTTTGAAATCACATTACTATAGATTACATAAGATTCTGTAAAAAAAAAAAAAAAAGAAAAGAAAAAAGATTACATAAGATTTCAGTGATTGGTTAATAATTTATTAAACACATATAATTAAAAAATCATGTGAAACAGATGCTGTTGTTCTCAGTCTTGGTCTGCAGTTATGTTATGCTCCAAACCAGTGGTCTCCAAACTGCAGCCAGAGGGCCCCTTTGCTTGATTTTAAACGGCCCTTGGGATGCTATTTTATTCGCTGACACTAATGAAGGGCACAATTCCTTCTAATTAAACCATTAATGGGGCACAGTTCCTCACAATGACACCAACAATGGGGCCCAATGACACCAATGATGGAGCACAATTCCTCCCCATGACACCAGCAAAGGGGCCCAATGACACTGGGGCATAATTCCTTCCAATGGCACCAACAATGGGGCCTAATGACGCCAATGATTGGGCACAATTCCTCCCAATGGCACCAACAATGGGGCCTAATGACACCAATGATGGGGCACAATTCCTCCCAATGGCACCAACAATGAGGTCCAATGACACCAAAGATGGGGCACAATTCTTCCCAATGGCACCAACAATGGGGCCCAATAACACCAATAAAGGGGCACAATTCCTCCCACTGACACCATTGATGGGGTACTGTTTACTCCCACTGAAGCTGGGACATTTTGTACTCCAGATGGCCACAGTCCAGCCCCCCTAAAGCCTAAAGTACAGTAAACGGCCCCTTTGTTTGGGAAGTTTGGAGACCCCTGCTCTAATTTGTACAGTGCTGATAACAGGCAGGCTGAATGTAAACAATGCAGTGGTGTGCAAAGGCAGAGGTTGGAGGTTAGATTTGTGGCTGGGTGTCCCTGTTAATGTGAATAGGGCCCATATTTGCTTACTGACATTTCACTAATCTGATCAGAACTCGTAATGATAACTTGAACTTTTCTCAGAAATATATACCATGTTATCAACTGTGTCCTGCAATAAATGAAATCCTATACATGTCCGTCTGATTTTAGTGTGTTCACATGTGAAAAGTCAGCTGGACATGGCATGTCTTTGACCACATGTGTGCAGCACGTTCTCTTCTGTTTCGTCATCATAAGATGTCCCAGCAGTATCACCCGTTGTCCATGATGTGTTTACAAGCTTAGTAAATCAGGTGTTGTATTTTGGGTTTCTGTAGACTGAAAGAGTAACGGTAAGAGCCGGTCCACACTAGCGCGACTTGTCAGGCGAATTGTCAGCCTGACAAGTGGCGCTCCCTCACGGTCCATTGACCGCTACAGGACCCGTTCTAATAGGAGCGACACAAGTCGCTCCGACTTAGAAAAAGGGTCATGTACTACTTCGGGGCGGCCTCGGAGCGACTTGCATAGACTTCCATTATGTGAAGTCCCTGCAAGTCGCTCCGAAGTCGTGGTGCATGGTAATGTACAAGTCGCCCCCGAAGTAGTAAGGAGTCGTGTCGCCATAGTGTGAACCGAGCCTAAAACTATGGCAGGTGCCAGTCTGTAATATTCATCCTCTGCAATCCTATCCCAAACAAGCAAAATGTATAAAACAAATGCAGACTTAAATAGGCAATTTCTTTGCATTATCCTCGTCTGTACTGTATATCATTATAGTACAGTCATTACAGAGCAATATATATTATTTTACTATTGACTCTATCAGATATAAAAGACACACATTAATTCAGCTCTGTAATTATTAATACACCCTTCAATGTATTTTTTTGGTACGAGTACCTGAATCTGACCTGGTATTAGCCTCTCTAAAACCGGAGAGTGCAAAATCAGGTGCAGTTGTGCATGGTAGCCAATCAGCTTCCAGGTTTTTTTTTTTTTGTAAAAGCTTAATTGAACAAGCTGAAGTTAAACACTGATTGGCTACCATGCACAGCTGCACCAGATTTTCCAGTAGTAAATCACTGGAAACGCATGCCAACATGGAAACCGAGATGAATGACAGAGAGATGAACTCATTCCTGTGCTGCTTCTCATTTCACTGTTCAGTTACAGGCTGGGGGCAAGTCTAGGATGACCTGGGATCAAAGGAAGTGGGTTTAAAGCAGAGTTCCACCCAAAAGTGGAACTTCCCCTCATCTGCTTTCTCCCTCCCCTCCGGTGCCACATTTGGCACCTTTCAGGGGAGACAGGGGAATGGGTAGCTGTTTTTGACAGATACCCTTCCCCACTTCTGGGAGACAACGCCGCGGCGAAGTCCCTCGGAAGTTCCGTCTCCCTTCTCCTTACCCTGCCACAAAACCAATTAGAATGCGCAGCTCGCTTCATGCATGCACAGTAGGGAACCGGCTGTGAAGCCAAAAGGCTTCATTGCTGGTTTCCCTTAGAACGAATGGCCCTGGCTGCAGCTCATCCGAAAATCGGCTGAGGTGCTGACATCACGAACTCCCAGGACAGGTAAGTGTCTATATATAAAAAGTCAGCAGCTACAGTATTTGTAGCTGCTGACTTTTAATTTTTTTTCCCCAGCTCGAACGCCACTTTAACCACTTGCCCACTGCTCACTGAGCTGCTACTGCGGCAAAGTGGCTTGTTAACGCCTGGCGACGTAGACCTACGTCACCAGACTCTCCCCTCTCTTGGGGGCGCGCACACGCCAACGGAGGATCGCTCCCGCTGTATTTAGACACAGCGGGAGTCGGGCCAGGGGAGGAGAGGCGGTGATCACCGCCGCTCTTCCCCGATCGTCGGGCATCGAGTGAGGAAATCCGCCCGCTTGTGTAATCAAAGCGGGCGGATCTCCTAAGTGACAGACAGTAACAAATTACAGGATTCAGCATAGCTGAACCTGCGATCTGTGTCTCTGTCACACAATCTCCTCCCCCCACACGTCAGTAAGCATGAGGCGTACATTACGTTGATGATTTGATCACCAACAGTGTTAACCCCTTCCCTGCCGGTGTCATTATTACAGTAACAATGCATATTTATAGCAGTGATTACTGTAGTAATGTCACTGGTTCCCCCCCCCCCCCCAAAGTGTCAAAAATGTCAGTTAGGGGTCCGATCTATCCGCCGCAATGTCACAGTCCCTCAAAAAAAATCGCATATCGCCGCCATTACTAGTAAAAGAAAATAAACAATAAAAATTACAAATCTTTCCTGTAGTTAGTAAACGCAATAACTTTTGCGCAAACCAATCAAAATACGCTTATTGTGATTTTTTTTACCAAAAATATGTAGCAGAAAACAAATTGGCCTAAAATGTTAAAAAAAATTTGATTTATACATTTTTTTTGGGAATGTTTATATATCAGAATGTAAAAAATATTGTTTTTTTTTCACAATTGTCGCTCTTTTTTTCAAAAATTAAAAATCTCACAGGTGATCAAATACCACCAAAAGAAAGCTCTATTTGTGGGGAAAAAAGGACATAAATTTAATTTGGGTACAGCGTCGCACGACCGCGCAATTGTCCGTTAAAGTAACGCAGTGCCGAATCGCAAAATATAGCCTGGTCAGGAATGGGGTAAAATCTTCCGGTCTTAAAGCGGTTAAAAATACGCTCATTTCAAATTTTTTTGTCAAAGACATGTAGCTAAATACATTTTGGCCTAAATATATGACAAAAAATTAATATATTGGATATTTTTTAACTGTAAAAGTAGAAAATGTCAATTTTTTCGCAAACTTTTCGCTCTTTTTTTATTAATATCGCAAAAAATGAAAAGCGCAGAGGCGATCAAATACCCCCAAAAGAAAGCTCTGTTTTGTGGGAAAAAAGGATGTAAATTTCGTTTGGGTACAAGGTTGCAAGACCACGCAATTGTCAGTTAAAGTCACGTAGTGCCAAGTTGCAAAAAGTGGCCTGGTCATTAAGCAGGAAAATCCTCTGGGGGTAAAGTGGTTAATTATGCTTGCCATCAGACTGAGAATGTCTAGTGGCAGAAAAAAGTACAGCAGGGGAAGTCTCTGGACTGATGGTGAATATTTATTTCAGGTACTTATACAGCACCATTAATTTACGCAGCATTTTACATATGTATTATACATTCACATCAGTCCCTGCCGTCAAGGAGCTTACAATCAAATTTTATCTTTTAGACCCCGTTCACACAGGGGCGACGCTACTTGCTGAGGTCGCGTGCACCGCGATCTCGGCGCGACATGCACGGACTTCATATCATTGAAATCAATGCAGGTCGCCTCCAGGTCGCCCCAAAGTAGTACAGGACCCTTTTTCTAAGTCGGAGCGACTTGTGTCGCTCCTATTAGAACGGGTCCTGTGCTAATCTATGGCAGGCGACCCACCGCGACTTGTCAGGCGACCAAGTCGCCGGACAAGTCGCGCTAGTGTGAACCGGGTCTTAATGGGTTATTCATTTATATTTTGTTTTTTTTCCTTTTTTTTTGCTTGAGTTCTGCTTTAATGCTATCTGTCTTTCAGATTGATTTTTTAAATTTTTTTATTGGGAATGTTTTATAGCAGAAAGTAAAAAATATTGTGTTTTTTTCATAATTGTTGCTCTTTTTTTGTTTATAGAGCAAAATGTAAAAACCACAGAGGTGATCAAATACCACCAGCTCTATTTGTGGGGGAAAAAAAGGACATCAATTGTATTTGGGTACAGCGTCCCACGACTGCGCAATTGTTAGTTAAAGTAAGGCAGTGCCGAATTGCAACAAATGGCCTGGTCATTAACCTTCCTAGCGGTATTCCCGAGCGTGACTCGGGGTTAGATTTTAGAGCCAAAAGCGGTAGGAAGATCGCTGGATCCTGGTAGAGGTTTTACTTACCTTTTCTCCGGGATCCAGCGAAGAATGCGGGCGGTATGCGGCGGCGGAGCTTCCTCCCGATCGTCTGCGAGCCCCGGCTTCCGTCTCCGGCGACGTGACGTCCGCCGGGGGGTGGAACCGGCGGCAAATTCGAATGTAAAACACACCAAACACACTGATACCATTCAAAATAAAAAAAAAATCACATTACATTGCCCCCCAGTGCCCTTTCCTGCAGTTTTACTGTACTTTTTATGTAAATATATGTATATATATATATATATATATATATATATATATATATACACAGTATATATATATATATATATACACAGTATATATATATATATATATATATATATATATACACATATATATATATATATATATATATATATATATATATATATATATATATACGTATATATATATATATATATATATATATATATATATATATACATATACATACATATATATATATATATATATATATATATATACGTGTATCTATATATATACAGTGGGCACGGAAAGTATTCAGACCCCCTTAAATTTTTCACTCTTTGTTATATTGCAGCCATTTGCTAAAATCATTTAAGTTCATTCTTCTTCCTCATGAATGTACACATAGCACCCCATACTGACAGAAAAACACAGAATTGTTGACATTGTTGCAGATTTATTAAAAAAGAAAAACTGAAATATCACATGGTCCTAAGTATTCAGACCCTTTGCTCAGTATTTAGTAGAAGCCCCCTTTTGATCTAATACAGCCAGGAGTCTTTTTGGGAAAGATGCAACAAGTCTTTCACACCTGGATTTGGGGATCCTCTGCCATTCCTCCTTGCAGATCCTCTCCAGTTCTGTCAGGTTGGATGGTAAACGTTGGTGGACAGCCATTTTTAGGTCTCTCCAGAGATGCTCAATTGGGTTTAAGTCAGGGCTCTGGCTGGGCCATTCAAGAACAGTCACGGAGTTGTTGTGAAGCCACTACTTCGTTATTTTAGCTGTGTGCTTAGGGTCATTGTCTTGTTGGAAGGTAAACCTTCGGCCCAGTCTGAGGTCCAGAGCACTCTGGAGAAGGTTTTTGTCCAGGATATCCCTGTACTTGGCCGCGTTCATCTTTCCCTCGATTGCAACCAGTCGTCCTGTCCCTGCAGCTGAAAAACACCCCCACAGCATGATGCTGCCACCACCATGCTTCACTGTTGGGACTGTATTGGACAGGTGATGAGCAGTGCCTGGTTTTCTCCACACATACCGCTTAGAATTAAGGCCAAAAAGTTCTATTTTGGTCTCATCAGACCAGAGAATCTTATTTCTCACCATCTTGGAGTCCTTCGGGTGTTTTTTAGCAAACTCCATGCGGGCTTTCATGTGTCTTACACTGAGGAGAGGCTTCCGTCGGGCCACTCTGCCATAAAGCCCCGACTGGTGGAGGGCTGCAGTGATGGTTGACTTTCTACAACTTTCTCCCATCTCCTGACTGCATCTCTGGAGCTCAGCCACAGTGATTTTTGGGTTCTTCTTTACCTCTCTCACCAAGGCTCTTCTCCCCCGATAGCTCAGTTTGGCCGGACGGCCAGCTCTAGGAAGGGTTCTGGTCGTCCCAAACGTCTTCCATTTGAGGATTATGGAGGCCACTGTGCTCTTAGGAACCTTAAGTGCAGCAGAAATATTTTTGTAACCTTGGCCAGATCTGTGCCTTGCCACAATTCTGTCTCTGAGCTCTTCAGGCAGTTCCTTTGACCTCATGATTCTCATTTGCTCTGACATGCATTGTGATCTGGAAGGTCTTATATAGACAGGTGTGTGGCTTTCCTAATCAAGTCCAATCAGTATAATCAAACACAGCTGGACTCAAATGAAGGTGTAGAACCATCTCAAGGATGATCAGAAGAAATGGAAAGCACCTGAGTTAAATATATGAGTGTCACAGCAAAGGGTCTGAATACTTAGGACCATGTGATATTTCAGTTTTTCTTTTTTAATAAATCTGCAACAATGTCAACAATTCTGTGTTTTTCTGTCAGTATGGGGTGCTATGTGTACATTCATGAGGAAGAAGAATGAACTTAAATGATTTTAGCAAATGGCTGCAATATAACAAAGAGTGAAAAATTTAAGGGGGTCTGAATACTTTCCGTACCCACTGTATATATACATAATTCTTGTGAATGAGCAGCCCAAACCAACTGTATACATTATATATATATATATATATATATATATATATATATATATATATACGTATATATATATATGTGTGTATATATATATATATATATATATATATATGTGTACATAATATATGTATACATACATATATATATATATATATATATAATATATATATATATATATATATATAATAAATGTAGTTGGTTTGGGCTGCTCATTCACAAGAATTACATGCAAAATAATGGTACCGCTTTCAGCACCTAAAATCCAAAAGAATCATACCGCCAGGGAGGTTAAGGGGGTAAAACCTTCCGGAGCTAAAGTGGTTACAGAACTTTTCCAACTTTTCCAGAATGCCCATGTGGATTTATAGATAGGATAGATAAATACTTTATTGCCATTGCAACCCAAATTACAATGAAACTCTATTTTAATATTTTTCTAAATGCGTACGTTTTCTAAAGTGAAGAATTTGTTCAGATTTCGACCTGTAAAGTCGTCTTTAAGATGCCCCAAAATGTTTTTCCTTGCAGTTTGTTGCATGAGATGGGTCTAGAGCAGTGACCTGGTAATAGTAATTGTCTATTGTCATACCGCACAGGTAACACTGCCACTGCACCTGTCGCAGGTATCTTATCGCTTATGACGATTTGTGCGGTGGGTGATTGCTTTCCTCGTATCTTTCAATCCGCACCTAATTGCTGCACACATTTGTTAACAAGCCTCTCTTGACTTCTTTTTTTTCCAGCCTTTTTTTGAAAACATAAAATTCGCATGTCATCGGCGCAGTAACAATGGCGCCCCTGTTCTGCAGAGTTTTATCTTGATTTCAGCTCACTTTGGCTAAACCGACATAGAGTGCAGTTTTGTTTCGGCAGAACTACAGGCTGATTTAACCCTCAGCGCTCCCGCGCTGTGTATGTTGGCTGACGCTCAAATGTCAGCGCGGCAGACATAGGCCGCCCTTTGTTTTGCCTTTCAGAAGGAAGACTGGGGGAATGTTGATGTATTATACGTTACCTCTTGTGAAAACAGCCAGCCCACCTATCTCCTTGTTCTCGTGGCTTTCGTCTTTATCCGCACGCCTTGGCTAAACAGGAAGCTCGCTTCACCCTCCAGAACTGTTTTTTCTCATTCGCAATGTCAAACTTACTCACAAAACTTTCCTCCTTCCCAGATTTCCACCATAAACAAAGTGACGCTGATAAGTGATGAAGACAATTTTTTTTTTTTTTTCCTCGCCATTACGGAAAAGAGGTGACGGTAGAGGTTTTCACACCTCCCCAATTTCTGAGATGGGAAAGAAGGACAATTACTGCTTCATCATCATCTCTATCATTATTGACAACAACAAACAGCAGAGGGATCATCTATATTTGTATGTGTTATAACCACATATACAGTGATATGAAAAAGTATTCATACCCCTAGCAATTTTCCACATTTTGTCATGTTATGATCAAAAACTTAAAATGTATTTTGTTGGAATTTTATGTGATAGACCAACACAAAGTGGCATATAATTGTGAAGTGAAAGGAAAATGATAATTGGTTTTAAATTTTTTTTACAAATAAATATCTGAAATGATAATGTTTTCACAATTGTTTACAAATAAATATGTGAAAAGTGTGGCGTGCATTTATATTCAGCCCCCCTGAGTCAATACTTTGTAGAACCACCTTTCTCTGCAACTACAGCTGCAAGTCTTTTTGGGGATGTCTCTACCAGCTTTGCACATCTAGAGAGTGACATTTTTGCCCATTCTTCTTTGCAAAATAGCTCAAGCTCTGTCAGATTGGATGGAGAGCCTCAATGGACAGCATATTTCAAGTCTTGCCACAGTTTCTCAATTGGATTTAGGTCTGGACTTTGACTAGGCCATTCTAACACATGAATATGCTTTGATCTAAGCCATTCTATTGTAACTCTGGCTGTATGCTTAGGGTCATTGTGCTGCTGGAAGGTGAACCTCCACCCCAGTCTCAAGTCTTTTGCAGACTCTAACAGGTTTTTTGCTAAGATGTATTTGGCTCCATCCATCTTCCTATCAACTTTGATCAGCTTCCCTGTTCCTGCTGAAGAAAAGCATCCCCACAACATGATGCTGCCACCAACATGTTTCACGGTGGGGATGGTATGGTCAGGGTTATGTGCAGTGTTAATTTTCCGCCACACATAACGTTTTGCTTTTAGGCCAAAAAGTTCAATTTTGGTCTCATCTGACCAGAGCACCTTCTTCCACATGTTTGCTGTTTCCCCCACATGGCTTCTCACAAAATGCAAATGGGACTTCTTATGGCTTTCTTTCAACAATGGCTTTCTTCTTGCCACTCTTCCATAAAGGCCAGATTTGTGGAGATCATGGCTAATAGTTGTCCTGTGGACAGATTCTCCCACCTGAGCTGTGGATCTCTGCAGCTCCTGCAGACTTAACATGGGCCTCTTGGCTGCTTCTCTGATTAATGCTCTCCTTGCCTGGCCTGTCAGGTTTGGTGGACGGCCATGTCTTGGTAGGTTTAAAGTTGTTCCACACTCTTTCTATTTTCGGATGATGGATTGAACAGTGCTCCGTGAGATGTTCAAAGCCTGGGATATTTTTTTTATAAGCTAACCCTGCTTTCAACATCTCCACAACTTTATCCTTGACCTGTCTGATGTGTTGCTTGGTCTTCATGATGCTGTTTGTTCCCTAAGGTTCTCTAACAAACCTCTGAGGGCTTCACAGAACAGCTGTATTTATACTGAGAATAAATTACACACAGGTGGACTGTATTTACTAATTAGGTGACTTCTGAAGGACATTGGTTCCACTAGATTTTAGTTAAGGATATCAGAGTAAAGGGAGCTGAATACAAATGTATAAACACACTTTTCAGATATTTATTTGTAAAAAAAAATTGAAAACCATTTATCATTTTCCTTCCACTTTACAATTATGTGCCACTTTGTGTTGATCTATCACATAAAATCCCAATTAAAAAAATTTACGTTTTTGGATGTACCATGACAAAATGTGACTTTAACGGTCCTACACATATTATATAAAAATATAAATGCTATTCTTGCATATAAAAAAACAATTGAAAATATATTACAATTATAGAAATACATGTATTGTCATACAGCTTAGTTTAATTTGCCTGTCACATCATGCTTTGCTCATCATCCATGGCCCATAAAGGTGATAAGTTGCTTGCTTAAACTTCAACGCATTTCATGGGTCAAATGTCCACTTCATCAGGAAGGCAAGCACAGTGAAACTCTAAAATTATAGAGAAAGTATGTTTACATCAAATTTTATTTGTTACAAGCAGATATTTGATATGGACAAAAGCTTTTATTTAGAAACACAATTACATTACATATATGTTATATATATATATATAGCAATCACATACATATAAAAGTGTAAAGAAAACAAAATTGTAAAGAATGACAACTTCTGATTATATCTTCCTGGAAGGGAAGCATCCAAGGCCAAAGATGTGTGGCCCAGAGGTTTGGTAAGTAACCATAGTAAGTAACCATAGATAGTGTAAGTCCTTGTAGTAGGTGGTATGCTAGGAGTAAATAAGGGGGGATACACACTATATTGTCAAAAGTATTGGGATGCCTATCTTTACACGCACGTGAACTTTAACCTTCTTAGCGGTATTCCCGAGCGTGGCTCGGGGTTAAATTTCAGAGCCAAAAGCGGTAACCCCGAGCCACACTCGGGGTACCGCCAGAAGCATCGCTGGATCCTTTAAGCAGGGTTACTTACCTTGTCACCAGGATCCAGCGATGTGTCCCGGCGGTGTCTGGCGGCAGATCTTCCTTCCGATCGTCTCCGTGTCCCGGCTTCCGTCTCCTGCGACGTGCCGTTAGCAGGGGGGTGGAACCGGCGGCAAATTCAAATGTAAAAACACACCAAACACACTGATACCATTTAAAATAAAAAAAAAAAAATCACATTAGTTTGCCCCCCAGTGCCCTTTCCTGCAGTTTTTCTGTACTTTTTATGTGTATATATATATATATATATATATATATATATATATATATATATAAATATATATATGTGTATGTGTATATATATATATATATATATATATATATATATATATATATATATACGTAATTCTTGTGAATGAGCAGTTTAAACCAACTGTATACATTTATTTTATATATATATATATATATATATATATATATATATATATATATATATATATATATATATATACATATATTTTATATATATATATATATATATATATATATATATACATATATTTTATATATATATATATATATATATGTATATATAATAATGTATACAGTTGGTTTGGGCTGCTCATTCACAAGAATTACATGCAAAATAATGGTACCGCTTTCAGCACCTAAAATCCAAAAGAATCATACCGCCAGGGAGGTTAATGGCATCCCAGTCTTAGTCTGTAGGGTTCAATATTGAGTTGGCCCACCCTTTGCAGCTATAACAGTTTCAACTCTTCTGGGAAGGCTGTCCACAAGGTTTAGGAGTGTGTCTATGGGAATGATTGACCATTCTTCCATTTGTGAGGTCAGGCACTGATGTTGGATGAGAAGGCCTGGCTTGCAGTCTCCGCTCTAATTCATGCCAAAGGTGTTCTATCGGGTTGAGGTCAGAACTCTGTGCAGGCCAGTCAAGTTCCTCCACCCCAAAATCGCTCATCTATGTCTTTATGGACCTTGCTTTGTGCACTGGTCCAAATCATTTGGTGGAGGGGAGATTATGGTATGGGGTTGTTTTTCAGGGGCTGGGCTTGGCCCCATAGCTCACGTGAAATGAACTCTTAAGGTGTCAGCATACCAAGACATTTTGAACAAATTCATGCACCCAAATTTGTGGGAACAGTTTGGGGATGGCCCCTTCCTGTTTCAATATGACTGCGCACCAGTGTACAAAGCCAGGGTTCATAAAGACATGGATGTATGGAGTCACCTGGGGGGGCCACCCCTCCAGTCCTATATATATATGTGGGCCAAAATATATGTATTTACATTTTATACTGCACCGGTGACAAATTGCCAAATATGCTTCTATTACAACAAAGCCGAAAACGGTTAGAACCCCTCTCAGATTTTTATACCCTGTTTGTGTTTCATTGGGGAGATTTTCCTTTATTTCCTGTCCAGGAGACACAATAGGAAGTGACAAGAAATGTCTCCACTGTGAGAGAAGTTCCATCTTAAAGTGGTAGTAAACTCTGTTACACCAGTTGTACCTACAGGCAAGCCTATAGTAAGGCTTACCTGTAGGTGCTGTGAATATCTCCTAAACTTCCATAGTTTAGGAGATATTTAGAGTGCATGCAGCCAATGATATCGTCACCGCATGTGCTCTGAACTGATCCGGTGTTCTATCAGATTCCCCTATCGCATCAGATTTCCTTACCTACGTCATTTCCAGTTGAGATCAGCTGTGGATTCGTCATGCAGCAGCAGCTTGTAGCCGTGTCACACGTCCTATTGGGCATGCGCAGAATAGGTAGGGAATTTTGATAACATCCTAAGGGGTCAGGCAAAAGTCCTAGTGTGCATGCGCCGGCGCATGCGCACCAACAAGTCGGCCAGCGGGATCTCTTATAACAAATATCCATCCTATCTCCATGCCCCACACTGCACTGACCCGACACTGTGCGGAGCCGACACTGCACCGACCCGACAATACGATCTCCATGCCCCACACTGCGCCAACCCAACAATGAGATAGTGGGCATGCGTGTGTGGGCAGGGAATAGGATTGTTCCATTGTCGGATCGGCGCAGTGTGTGCCATGGAGATCGGGTATATATGTTTGTTCTAAGAGATGCCGCTGCCCGATCCGTTGGTGCTCATGCGCATTAGGACTTTTGCCTCACCCCTTACGATGTTATCAAAATTCCCTACCTATTCCGCGCATGCGCAGTAGGACGTGTGACGTGGCTACAGCTGGTACATGACGAACCCACACTGGAAATGACGTAGGTAGGGAAATCTGATGGGGTAGGGTTTTCTGATAGAACAACGGCTTACAGTGCCAGACCTTCAAAGCTCGTCCCGAAAAACGGCTGCTCTCATGCGTATGAGCGGGAGTGACGTCATTGCGGCTCCGGCCACTCACAGCACCAGAGCCTGCGAACCTGGAAAAAACACTGGGGGAAGATGTCAGTCTTCTCAGATGTGAGCTGGAAGGGCTTCGTTCCACTATAAGTATTTCACTGCTTTAAACAGTTGTTTAAATTGGAAGATTTCCTCTTTATTTCTGTTCTGGTCACAATGGTAACATTCAGGATTTCGCATTACTTTCTGTCCCAGGGACATCAAGACAGATAAAGGGGGTGAATCTCTTCAATGGGGACACAGAGGATCCAAGCCTGCCATACAAATTTTAAATATGCTATGGCTACATGCAATTAAATAAACATTGTGAATAGTGCAGATGACGGAGGAAGTGGTTATTTTGTAACCAACAGCAAAAAAAAAAAAAACCCACGCAAACACAAATAACTTCCATATATCGTCATTTTTTAACTTGAATCAATAGGCTTTGCAAAAATCTTTTTGGATATGTATGTAAAATTTTTTAAATTTGAATAAAAAAAAAATGTATTCCTCTAAGTATAATAAATATATATATATATATATCCGGGAAATGCAGATGGCCATGTTTGCTTATTACATGTCCAGGATCTGCTCTGTGCTCAGTATTGCTGCGCACTGATTGTACTTTACTCTTCCTTTCATCTCAATACCAAGCCACCAGGCTGCTCAGAATGACGGTTAGAGTTCTAGAATCACAGCATAAACTTTCCTTTTATAACATCAGCATTGGAATAACAATAAAAATAGCTGTATTTGACAATCCGATGTAGCACCCTCCTAGTTAGGTAGGTTCTAGGTAAATGCATCTATGCTCCTTCTGCTTATCAGGGGAGCCTGATCTATTAGTTTGCCTGTCACATATTTCTAGGTGTGATTCACTGGGTCTAAGGGAGTGTCCCCACTGTATCCAATGAGGGGGCTTGCTGGGCAGTTGAGGAAACCTAGCCAGTGACACATCCTGTTTTGTGGCAGTCCCATTGGGAGGGCATGCTCATTGCATCCTGGGATTGGCCATAAATAGGGAGGGGACATGTGACAGGGTGTCTTTGGCGGGAAGCAGAGTCCCAGGAGGAGGCAGACAGTTGGTCTCTCCTCCTGCAGTGTGTGAGGAAGATGGTCTTAGGTGGTCGGCCTAGTGAACCGGGTGTGGAGCTGAGCTGCAGAGGACCCAGAGTGCTGATGGTGGAGCTGGTGGCTGAGTCTCGCAGGAAAAACAGTGTCGTGAGTCCTCGGGGACTTGCCAAGGGGTCTGGCCAGGAAGAGGGACCACTCCAGTGAAGTCAGGGGGATCAAGGAGCCAGCTCACACAGGAAGTGTAACAGTAAAGGGGGTGCCGTGTAGTTGACCCTGAAGTATAGGAACAAAGGGGGTGCCAGGAAGGGCCCTGAAGATTGTTCTGCAGTACAGTACAGTTTACCTCAGACAGTTCATTCCTTAATACTTCACTGCTACTGACAAGGTGAAGCAGTGGCCTAGCTGCATTTCAGCAATATTCAGTCGTCCCAGCCAATTGTGCATAGTTATATAAGTTGGAGTAGCCCACTCATTCCCTTCTCCCATCCAAGTTCTCAATAAAAACACAAAAACCAAAGCTCCTGGACTGTTTCCTTACTGAGCCAAAATCACTTGGAAAATGTTGAACTGCCATGCTGTTGCTAATGGTAACCCAGAGGAACCCGTAACCAGCAGCTCCCAAGGAAGTAGCGCTACACCAATAAAAACTTGCTTGAAAAATCTCCTTTCATGTTGTGGACTCTCTGCATGCTTTGCATTATTCCTGTACTGACTCCGCCCCCTGAAACTCCTCCTCTCAGCGCCTCTGTAGGTCAGGAGTCAGACTGTGAAATGTGTAATACAGCAGTGCCTACCCACAGGGCATAGTGACTACGTGTCACAGAATTCATGGAAGTAAATGTGTGGGGATCTTCACAAAGTAAGTTCACAAACTTCAAGATTGTTGGGATTAATAGGAGAGAGCGAAATGTCCCTTCTATTTCTGTAAATGGATAATGGCACTGTCATAATTTTTATTAAAAAAAACATCTAGGGACATTTTTCCTAATCGATATACAGCTGTCACATGACCCAGCTCTTTCCCAGCCTGCCTGCAGGGAAACATAGACAGGAGGAGCTTCTAGTCCTCTGCTGCTGGTCACATGTTAAAATTAAAAAAAAAAAAAAAAAACATAACCAAAAAAAGCAATCTTTGGAATACAGAGTAAAAATAAATAATATCAATGTAGCAGGATTCCCAGCCGTTTTGCTGGATGTGGGTCCGCCAGGGTTACCGCTAGTGACAACAGCACATTTAAGCATGTTCTCCAAATGTGAGCACTGAGACAGTAAACAGTCCAGCATCTTTGGGTTGGGACACCTGCGAAAATGCCTCCTCGCGCTGACTTGACGCTGGCTGGATGCCGGTCAACGTCGGTTGGCGCTGGTTAACACTCACTTGCTGTCTGTTAACTCTGAACTTACTTTGACACTACCAGGTGACACAAAGTCCTCTGTACTGCTTCCTTTAGCCCACCTGTCTGAGGTAGCTACTTGTGAACACTGCTGCAACTCTCAACGCTTCAGGGCCCACAACTTTTTACACTGACTTCTCTTCAGGGCTAAGACTCTGGCACCCCCTTTCTAAGCCTTTTCTACTGGTTAGCTGGCTCTTGGATCCCTCTGACCTTCTGGAGTGGTCCTCTATCCTAGGCAGACCCCTGGGCAGTTTACAGTACTCACGACACTGCTTTCCTGGAAACTCCGGCCCCAGCAGCACCGCTTGGTCCTCAGCACACTGGATCTCTCTCTGCAGCCCAGCTCAACCTTCTGTCCTCAGGCCGACTGCCCAGGACACTTTCCTCACAGGAGGAGAGACAATCATCACCCTCCTCCTGGGACTCTGCTTCCCGCCAAAGATACCCTGTCATGTGCTCCCCTCAGACTTATACCTCATCCCAGGATGCATTGTGGCATGTTCTTCCCTCTGGGATAGATACAAGCCCCGGTGTGCTATTGGTCAGGTTTCCTCCACTGTCCAATAAGAACCCTTGTTGGACACAGTGGTGACACTCCCCAAGCTCAACAGGCACACCTGGAAACACATGACAGCCTAGCTGAACAATCAGTCCCCCCTGATAAGCAGGCAGGGCCCCCTTTATAGTTTGTCCTAGCCCCTACCTAGGAGGGTGCTACATCAATAAACCATTTTAAATTGACATGCAAATATATATTTAAAATCAAATCTTTATTATTTTGTGGAAATAACATGGAGTGGGTGGATTTCTGTCAGTCACAGACTGTGTCACGCCCCTCAAGCCTGTGTCTTAGAATAAGAGGGAGATGAAGCCTCCATCAATCTACATGTAATAGCCTGGCCTCATTGTGTTTAGCTGGTTAACGGGCATGAGGGAGTGGGTTGTCATTTTCCACTGTGTATACGCCCACATGTGTGATATATAGTCACATGGGCTGCTCAGATGTGATAGGTGGCAAATGCTCAGAATAGAAACTCACTGAAAACTGAGCATGTGCAGAGCTGCCACCACAGCTGCAAAATACCTAACAAAATTGGGGACATAGACAAAAATTTGATATAGAGAGCAGCAGGATCAACCAGGTTTTTTGCAGAATGCAGAAAACGAATCACATAGTGACTGAATGAGTATGAACAGCATGCAATACACCATTTAAAGGAAAAGTACAGCCAAAGCTTGTTTGGCTTTTCTTCTTCTGTGGTTTAAAGGAGTGCAGTTCGTTCTGCACTTCTGTGACCCATTTTCAGCAGACAGCGGGCTGAAGTCTACTTTCGGCTGACAACACAGAGCCGGTCCACTTCTGCCCCCTCCACAGCCGAGTGTTCCAGTGCAAGAGGAGGGGACAGAGCAGGGAGTCGGTGACTGACAGTCACCAGCTCTCTGCTCAGGGAGCTCTGAGAACCGAGTGATTGGTGGTGTTTGATCGCTAGGTTCTTAGCGTTAGAGCTGGCAAGGGACAGATGCAGCATCGGACCAATGCTGCATCCACCTAAGTAAGTATGATTCTACAAAAAAGTCAATCCCCATACTTCTCTTTTAAAGATAGTTTTATGATGTTGGTTTAGTGACATGTAGCACCCTACAGGTAGGTTCTAGGTAAATGTATAGTGGACCTTGTCTGCCTAACAGCAGGGCTGTGATTTGTTAGATTGGGTGTCAGGGCTTCTAGATGTGCCTGCTGAGGGGAGAAGTATCCCCACTGGCTCCTGTGAGAGGCTTCATCCCAGCTTGTAACTACCCCAGAAGGCAGATTATGCTGCAAAGGATTCTGGGAGTGGGTATAAGTTTGGGGGGAAGTGCGTGGCATGGTGTCTTTGGCGGGAGCAGAGTCCCAGGAAGGAGAGTGCAGCTGTCTCTCCTCCTGTCTGAGAAAGCGGATATCTCGGGGTGTCGTCTGAGAATCCAGAGAGCCGAGAGCCTGCGAAGCAAGAGAGGGGTCCAGTCCCAGGAAAGCCTACACAGGTCGTGAGTACTGTGGATTGCCCTTGGGGGTCTGCCTGAAGAATCAGAGGGGACCACTCCGGAAGAGGTTCTGGGATCCAGTGCCAGCTAGCTGAAAGGGGGTACCTAGGTTGAGGACCCTGAAGATACAGAGGGGGGTACATAGTCAGTGAACGCCGAAGAGTTCAAGGTTAAAGGGGGCACCTGCATATGGGCCCTGAATTGGACAGAGTGTTACAGTTGAGAGTTGCAGCTTTACAGAAATCTACAGTGTACTACCTCAAGCCAGTGCAAGGCAGGAGGGGAGTATTTAGTGACTTTGCAGTACAGTAGTGTCAGTAATTATGCAATTCACAGTCTTGGGTCTTATGGACTTTTTGTCGAGGCTGGCGTCGGCTGGCGTCAAGGAAGCGCCAACGGGCATTTTTCTAGGATAATGTTGAGGACAAACAGAGAGTATTTGGGGGTAGTATGGAGGGACAGAGGGAAATTCAGGTACAATGGAGGGACAGGAGAGAGTGGAGTACTATTAAGGGACAGTGGGGGTGGGAAATAGATGGACAGGGTAGATTGGGGTACAATAGAGGGGCATTGAAGATTAGCATATACTAGAGGGAAAAGAAAAATTGGGGTATAATAGAGAAACAGAGGCATGATGAGGGTACAACAGAGGGATGGGGAGGGAATTTGGGGTGCAAATGACAGAGAGAGGATGGATTGGGGTATAATAGAGGGATGGAGGATTGGGGTACAATGGAGGAACAAAGGGGGAATTGGAGTACAATACAGGAGCAAGGGAGATTGGGGAACAATGGAGGAACAGTGAAGATTAGGATACAATATAGGGAAATGTAAATTGGAGTAAAATAGAGGAACAGGGGGATGATTAGGATATAATAGAAGGGGACTTTGGGGTACAATAGAGGGGCACAGGGAGGACTGGGGTACAATAGAGGGACAAAGGGGGATTGGGGTACAATGGAGGCACAGGGGAGACTGGGGTACAATAGAAGGACAGAAGGATTAAGTAAAATAGAGGGACAGGGGAGATTGGGGAACAATGGAGGGACAGGGGTGATTTGGGTACAATGGGGGGGGGGGGGGGGCACAGGAGAGATTTGTATACGAAGGAGGGACAGAGAAGGGGTTTGGTGTACAATAGAGAGACAAACTAGGGTTGGTTTACCATAGAGGAATGTTGGGTGGGGTAAAATGGAGGGACACAGGGAGGATTGGGGTACAATAGAGGGACACAGGGGGATTGGGGTACAATGGAGGCACAGGGGAGATTGGGGTACAATAGAGGGACAGAAGGATTCAGTAAAATAAAGGGACGTGGGAGATTGGGGAACAATTGAGGGACAGTGAAAATTAGAATACAATATAGGGAAAGGTAAATTTGAGTAAAATAGAGGAACAGAGGGGTGATTAAGTAATAATAGAAGGGGACTCTTGGGTACAATAGAGGGGCACAGGGAGGATTGGGGTACAGTAGAGGGACACAGGGGGATTGGGGTACAAAATAGGAACAGAGAAGGAGTTAGGTAAAATAAAGGGACATGGAAGAGTGGGAAACAATGGAGGGACAGGAGTGATTTGGGAACAATGAAGGGACACAGGGGAGATCTGGATACAAAATAGGAACGGAGAAGGAGTTTGGTGTAAAACAGAGGGGCAAACTGGGGTTGGTTTACAATAGAAAGGATGGTGGGTGGGATACAATGGAGGGACAGATGGGAAATATAGTACAATACAGGGATGGAGAGAGTGGGTTACAATAGACGGACAGAGAAGATTGGGGTACAGTGTAGGGACAGAGGGGAATTGGGGTATAGCGGTGAGGTAGCTGCACCTGCACTGGATTCCCGGGGTCAGTGGCGTGCAAACACGAGGCTGAATAGGACTGTTATTGGAAGATTTCATTACAATAACAGTTGTTAAAGACTTTTACAGCTTCAGTGTTGGGCCGTTTGCTGGGCCAGATATCAACAAACATCAGTAAACGTAGAGTCCCAACAAAGAGCCGTATTCAGCAGAAAGTTGGATCGATTCCCCAGTTGTGAAAAGCTCTCTGGTAGGGGGAGGGGGGGGGTCACAATCGCTCTGAGATTTTATAGGGAAAATTCTCTATTTACTAGATGAGAGAATGTTTAAAAATGAAGCATCCAGCGAACAATTCCCCGGGGAGAGGGATGAGTCAGGATCCTCCAAGAGCTGGTTGAAATAAAACACATGCTAATAAGCACTACAAGACCAATAAAGGGGAACTCCGCTTACCAGGGTCTTAGGAAATAATTGTTTTTAGACAGTCTGTGTTGTGCACATCAGCCAATCAGAGTCATTGTTTATTCTAATAATATATCATGGAAGGTCAGGAACTGGTGGAGGATTACACAAGTCTGCAAACCTCCTTTGTTCAGGAACATGTTTTTTAAAATTTGAAGAAACGCTCTGCCTCTGCCAAACTGGGAGAATCTAAACCTTTACTAAATAGATCCATTGTGTGCAACAACGATCTGAATCTATAGTTCGTATAGGCAGCTAGAGGCTTTTTAAACAAAGGCAGGAACAGAACGACTGAAGGATCCTCTATTGATTGTCACAGAAATATGTATGGCTATAGCACCACCTAGAAGCACTATGAAAAGCCTGCTAAATCTAGCTGCAATAGATTGCATAAAACTCGGAGAGTGTTTTCTGTCTATAGCATGGTTGCTGTGTTTGCTGGAAAGGAAAAGCAGATTACTGTAGTAGCTCTCTAATCTTCCTTATTTCTTATTACTAATTGATAAGTAGCCAGGAAAAGTCATAGCGAGTGGTTGTCACTCTCTACTTTTCCAGTATTGGCAGTAATGACGTCGCCTTGATTTCTGTTGGTGAAAGGAGTGTGCCAAACTTGTGCCCAGCCTTGTGATACTAACGCTGGTTATAGGCGGAGTTGGCTCTTACCTGGTGCACACAGGGACCCTTTCACTATTGTCTGACTGCGCCCAGCCTGTCACTTCCTCCATGACGTCACCGCTAAATGTCTCGCTGCGACACCACAAGGACACTTTTCACATGCTGTGTCTGTCACAGGAGAGCTTGTTCTTTCTACTTCTACCTCAGCTAAATAATTATAAATATTTCCATTATTTTATTTAAGTTTTCTAAGGTTTGGTTCACACCTGTGTGCGCTTTTTTGGCATGTATGGCGCACATAGATACACGTTTTTAATGTGTTTTCATGTGTTTTGTGTTTTTGATTGGGTAATAAAATCAATGTTAGTGATCAAAAGTTGAAGTTGCTGGGGGGGATTTGACATTCACTAAAATGTAGGTAGGATAAATGGATAACACAGCTCCAGGCGTGCATGTCCTCTTCTTAGTCCCAGAAGATTGCTGGGTGCCTGCCCATGACCATCTTCTCGCTTGATACAATGAGTATCCAAGAAATGGCAGGCAGCACTTCAGTAGTTCTACAAAAATGACTTTCTTCCAAATCCAAATAAGCTGTCAGAACAATCCGCCAAAATGCATTTCACCTGAATTGGCTTAATTGTAAGACCATATCATTGCAGTATCGTGCTTGACAATGTCTGTTAAGCGTGCTGGTTAAATGTGGTGTCCTTCATTCTGAAAAGCATCCCAATGCACCTTCTGACAGACGCAGCATGCGAGCATGCACCGTTTTTTTGGCAGCACTTTGCATCACAAAACACGTTTGCTGAAATGCATGGAATGCCCTTGAAATAGCACTGACTTGCAATAATCAGGGCTTTTTTTCAGCTGGAACTTGGTAGAACTCAGTTCCACCACCTCTGGCTCAGGCTCCCTGCTCACCACTATTACTTGTAAACACAGAAGTCTGGCTTTTGTGTTTACAAGTGACAGTTGGTCTCCCAATGGCTCCGACAGATCTGATCTCCAGAGTGGCACCCACTGAGTGCATGATGGGGACAATGGAGATGCAGGTGCCTGGGGTGCAGTGCAGATGTTGACACCCCCACTGGATGATCTCCCCACAAGTGAGAAAGGTGGAGCTAACTAAAGTGTATGGGGAGGTACTAGAGCTGGCTGGGTGCTTCAGCTTAATACAACAACAAAAGTAAGACATGTGTAAGAGGATGGAGTTTTTAAGGAGGTGGAGAGAAGATGGGGGGAGTGGAGAGGGGGGGTTGCATGCAGAGGTCAGAGCTGAAGAGGTTTGAAAGTGAGATGTGGATGGGGGGTGCAGAGGTAAACAACTATGGATAAAGGCTGAACTTTTCACTTGGCGTGTAGCGCACCACTGAACTCTGCACTCTGTATGCAGCGCACAACTGAATTCTGCACTCTGTACGTAGTTCACCCCTGAACTCTGCGCTCTGTGTGTAACACCCCCCCCCCTCCCCCCCCTTCCTGAACTCTGCACTCCTGGTATTTAATGCCCCTTTAAGACCCTCCCACTGTTTGTGAAATGTAACCACACCCACTATTTGATGCTGTTTGGAGTTGATAAAGTTTGGGGGGTCGTGGTTGAGTTCCTGTACCTATTTTCTGAGAAAAATAGCCCTGGAAATAATGCACATAATGTGTGCATAACTTGGTACAAATGGGCCCTAAAAAGATGGACCTGCATTATTTTGCCCAACAAACCGCAGTGCATTGCATGAATGTAATAAGGTCCCATTGAAAACAATGACAAAGCTCTGGACATGTCATCACATTGTAAATTACAAGGGTGTGATCGTGGCATAAGGCTTAGAGCTGTTTGCAGCTCTATCCTTGACTTAGCACCCCCCTGACACTCATACAACCAACCCAAAATCTTAACGTAGAACTGAAATCTAAAACAGAAAATGTACTTTTTTATTGGAAACATCTAGAAATGTAAATTTTTGCCTAACAGTACCCTGAAAATGTACTTTTTCTGTTGAATTCCTCCTGAAAATAACTAAGCACATCCTGTGCCTAGGCACCACTGACAGGGCTGCTGTTAGAAATCAGGGGGCCCCGTACAGCCTACCTGGCACCCCCCCAACAAAAATGTATCAAGAGAATATTTCCACTAAAACTACACGAAAATCTTTATATATTTATTTTTATTACAATTTTTTTTTTTTACAGGACAGGGAAGCCTGCGGCGCCGCGGTAAGGTGGGTTTGGGCGGCACAGTGAAAGGGGAGCGGGGGGGGGGGGGGGTCAGAAGCAGGCACAACAGGGAGGGGGATCGATGTTGGAGAAGCAGTTACAAGAACGATGCCCTGTGTCTGTGTCTCTCCCTGCAGCAGCTGAAAGCTGGCAGGAGTGGGAGAAATTGACTTTCAGCTGCCGCCTGCAGAGAGCCACACATGGCTACCTTCTGTAATTGCCCCTCTGCCCGACTGCACCAAATCCCTATGCTGTAGGGGCCTCCCTGTAGGCCCAGGCCCCCCACAGGAGGACTGGTGGTTCCCCCCCCCCCCCCCCCCATCAGCAGCCCTGACCACTGATATCAGTGCACATTTTGTGCCTAGGTACACCTGAAATCAGTGCACTTTCTGTGGCTAGGCAATGATTTTCTGTAGCCTTGTGCTGCCTCAGACTGCTAGTCTTACCTGATGTTGAGTGATTATGGTGATATCACTACTGTGCTGCTTACTGTTCTGCTTGCTGAAGATGAATCTGTACCCGAGGACCTGCAGTGCAAAGATCTCCCTGCTTCAGTTACATTCATACTGTGGATTTGGAGTACTGTTTTATACACAACCATGTTGAATGTATGGAATCGCTTATTAGTCTTATTCTGCCACTGTACTTGTTTAGAGGCTTGTTCTTAGTGATTTGTCAGTGTTTTTATAGATAATGCTTATATGTACAGTTATTTATAAACAGATGCTTGACTGGGGTATTGCCCAATGTTTCCGGCTGCCCGGGCTAACACCCAACAACCCACACCTCCCTGTGTCCCAATAACTGAAACACACACCTGGTATGGTTTAAAAACGGCCAAGGCAGCCTATTTATTAACAAACATAAATAATAACCACATTTTATTACACCATTTTAAATATCAAACATCCAAAAAAACAGCCTGACAACAAAAATACCTGCTCTCCCAATAGGTCTCCATATTTTAGAAGGCACCCTTAAACTGACCAACCGGCTGTATCTGTCACCACCTTAGTGTCACCATAGGCCCCCAGACGCACTTACACCAACTCGGGGACAAACACTTGTAACTCCTCCCACCGATACAGCCAGTTTCCAACTTTGATTCTTAACACCACCACTTCTTAGGGCAGGTACACCCATACCAACGATGGGCCCAGATCCTCGCTCTCCAAAGAGCGTACCAATCCCCTGCCCTCAAAAACCCAGAGACCTCTGCCGCTGCCCTGACTAATCATCCCTGCAATAAACCACCACCCACAAGCCAGCCCAAAAAGACCTCAACCCATGGGGCGGGAGGGAGGGAGATTTTCACCCTGCGCTGTCCCTTGCTGGAATGAAGCTACAAGCAATACTTCCTTGAGACCACACCCTGCCCCACCCTGACCTCCACCAATAAGGTAAGTCCTTACTTAAAAACTCCTGAACTTAATTAACCCTTAGTTCCGTGGCCTGTAAGTCCAAACCCCAGTCATGCAGGCCTTTTGCCTAGGCTGCGCCTCAGCTCCTTGCCTATTCCTTTCCATCCAATCTGGCAGAGCTTGAGCTTTTTTGAAAAGAAAAATGGGCAAACATTTCCCTCTAGATGTACAAAGCTGGTACAGACATCACCAAAAAGACTTGCAGCCAGAGTTGTATAATGTACTCGAAACCCATACTTGAGTAGAAGTGGAAGTGCTCAATCAAAATGTGACTTGAGTAGAAGTACTAAAGTATTCAACATTTTTTGTACTTAAGTATTGCAAGTAGTTTTTTTTTTTTAATTTTGCTACTCAAGTACTGAAAGTAAAAGTACCAGTAGTTTTGAAAAAAAATTGCTACTCAAGTACTGAAAGTAAAAGTACAAGTACTGTGTTATGTAGTTATTAAAGAAAGAAGTCAAAAGTTTGAACATCATATTGTTTTTTATTATTTCAAATGCAGCTTTTATTTATACATACAGTAGCATTTATTTTCGTATGCGCTGATAATACACATGTTTTGAGCTTCATGAAACCTGCCATCTACTGTTCTGGCAGTGGTAATTTTTATAATAGTAACGAGTAACTATGCAGCACAAAAAAAAGAAATATCGGAGTAGAAGTATTGAAATCATCGAAAAAATGTAGTGAAGTAAAAGTGGAAGTAGGAGAAAAAAATTCTACTCCAGGAAAGTACAGATACCGCCTTTCGGTACTTAAGTACAGTAGTGAAGTAGTTCTACTTAGTTACTATACATCTCTGCTTGCAGCTGTAATTGCAGTGAAAGGTGGTTCTACAAAGTATTGGCTCAAAGAGTCTGAATACAAATGCATACAACACTTTTGTAAAAAAATGTAAAAACCATTTATCATTTTCCTTCCACTTCACAATTATGTGCCACTTTGTGTTGGTCTATCCCAAAAAATCCCAATAAAATACATTTACACTTTTGGTTGTAACATGACAAAATGTGGACAATTTTAAGGGGTATGAATACTTTTTTTTTAAGGAACTGTATTAGCAAAATTTCAAAGAAAGGAAAAACTCTGAGTTTCACTCAGTGGAGCTCCTTCAGAAAAACTTTCTAACAAAAAAAAACAAACTATATATATATTTTTCCTTTTAATTTCTGAATGTTGCTTTGGGGTGTGTATATGTAGGGTAGTTTAGTTTGCCCCTTAACACTGGTTGTATGCATGTATGTGGCAGCACAGTGGTGAGTTTTAACACGAATCTGGAACCTATATATGCTGCCAGTGTCGCTATTCTGTGCTGGGATCGCACTCACAGCTCCTGGTCACTGTTTGCGATCAGGAGAGGGTGGCACGAGCAGTGGCGTAGCGTGGGGGGTGCAGGGGGGGCGGGTCGCACCGGGCGCAACATCTGGGGGGGCGCATCTGCAGTGTCACTCTGTCTGTCTGACTATGACATACACAATTCACACACTGTCTGTGGCTGCCTTCATCTTTAGGCTGGGAGATGTCCAGCGCGGCCGCCCTATGGCTGAAAATGGCAGGTCGGGGCGGGGAGGGGCTGGACTGTGCCTCACCTGTCCATTGATGTAGGGTGTGGTGGCTTTGCAAACCAAGCCCTGCCTATGCCGCCTCTCCTCACTGGTCAGTCAGTTTAGCAGCGAGTGAGTCAGCAGCCTGGCGCTGCCACAGAGTGGGTTTTTTTTTTTTTTTTAATCACCTGATTATAGCCAGAGGCTCTAAAAGGCTTCAAAAAAGGGTGGACCCGGGGCGCAGAGCAGTGAAAATTCCTTATTGTCACACCGATCCTCCTCCTGGCCAATTAGGAAGCGGGTCCGAGACCCGTTCCTGCTTGGCCGAAAGGAGGAGGCGGGAGGACTCGAGGAAACGCGGGGAACTGAGGAGAAGCCGTCGCTGCAGGTAAGTCTCTTTGCATTGAAGGGGGCATACTGGTCTGTCTGCATTGAAAGTGGGCACGCTGTGGTCAGTCTGCATTGAAATGGGGCACGCTGGTCTTTCTGCATTGAAAGGGGGCACGCTGGTCACTCTGCATTGAAAGGGGGCACGCTGGTCTCTCTGCATTGAATGGGGGCACGCTGGTCTCTCTGCATTGAAAGGGAGCACGCTAGTCTCTCTGCATTGAAAGGGGGCACGCTGGTCTTTCTGCATTGAATGGGGGCACGCTGGTCATTCTGCATTGAAAGGGGGCACGCTGTTCTCTCTGCATTGAAAGGGGGCACGCTGTTCTCGCTGCATTGAAAGGGGGCGCGCTGGTCTCTCTGCATTGAATGGGGGCAAGCTGGTCTCTCTGCATCGAAAGGGGGTACGCTGGTCATTCTGCATTGAAAGGGGGCACGCTGGTCATTCTGCATTGAAAGGGGGCATGCTGGTCTCTCTGCATTGAAAAGGGGCACGCTGGTCTCTCTGCATTGAAAGGGGGCACGCTGGTCATTCTGCATTAAAAGGGGACACGCTGGTCTCTCTGCATTGAAAGGGGGCGCGCTGGTCATTCTGCATTAAAAGGGGACACGCTGGTCTCTCTGCATTGAAAGGGGGCACGCTGGTCATTCTGCATTGAAAGGGGGCATGCTGGTCTCTCTGCATTGAAAGGGGGCACGCTGGTCTCTCTGAATTGAAAGGGGGCACGCTGGTCATTCTGCATTAAAAGGGGGCACGCTGGTCTCTCTGCATTGAAAGGGGGCACGCTGGTCATTCAAACTTGTATTTAGATGCATTTTACTTTAATTACATCAGTATTTTCATAACAAACAATACATGTGCTTAGGGGGTAAGGGTTTCTTTAACTAATCTAGTGGAAGAGACTCGAGTGCTAAAATACCGCAGGTTAGGGGGCGCAAATTAGTTGCCTTGCCCCGGGTGCTGACAACCCACGCTACGCCACTGGGCACGAGCCACCGATCATGTGATCACTGTCACAGACAATTACCGTTATCACAAGACTGGGAAGCTCATGTAACACCTCCGGTCTATTGGCGAGGTGGTTGATTGCGTCGCACTGCTCTGCGCTGAAAACAAATTGTGCTTTTTCCGGACATTGCAACACAGTGGTGATAGCCGGCCAGTTAAGGCATTCTGTGGCTGGACTAACGCAGCCACACCTGTTGTGAATAGGCCCTTGAGGGGCCTGCTCCTGCCATCTGGAAAGGGTTCATTCACTTTTGTTCTTTTTATTTGCGTTTTTAGTTTTGTTTGTGTATTGTTACCTTGCATTTTTTCCAGCTTTTATTTTTACAGTTTTTTTTCTTTCTGTGAATCTTTTTTATTGGCAGGCCATTTCTACTGTACTAGATTGAGAGACTGCAGAAGAGCTTTTAGTCAAGTTTCCCCTGGTCGCTGCAGCCGACATCCTGCACAAGATGGAAGGGCCAAGTAAGGACAAGCACACAGCTGAAATCTTGTCCGTAACCTATGAAAGCATTAAAAATGAAGAATGCATTGGACATGAGGAGACAAAGGAAAACAAGATTGGACACTATGTTAAGCAGTTTATAAGACTTGACTAATAAGAGTACAGAGAGAGTCATCGATTAAAGCGGAGTTCCGGCCACAGAATCGTTTATTTTTTATAAATACTTCCCAAAGAGTGATCCCCCGCCCTTCATACATCCGCTAATCCGGTTTTAGACAGTTTAATAATGGATTGGCAATCATAAAATCTTACTTTATAAAAAGTTTGCTGAGCGCTGCCATCTTTGTCCTGGTCACCCGAAGCCGCAGTATGCAAAGGTCTGCCCTGCTTCCTGGTTCAAGATAGAGGGGGCCGATAAATGCAGCGTGAAATCTCGCGCATGCCCAGTACTATGCGATCGGCATAGTAAGGGTTTCCAAAGGGACGGCTGGGCCCCGCCTATCATCACATCATTTCCTGTTTGCAAATAACGTGATGAGAGGAGCGGCCGGCCGCCTACGTCACTGCCCATTGACTCCTGGGAGTGATGAGTAAGAGCTCCCAGGACGCATTGCAGGACAGGAAGTGACAGCGCGGGCCGCGGCCACAGAGGGAGGAAGTTGAAGGAAAGGTGAGTATATTTTCTTCTGAAACAAGGTAAGTAAAAAAAAAAAAAAAAAAATCGGGAATATCCAATTCTTTTTCAGGTGACAATAAGGAAGCGGATGGCACAAAATCGAATGTAACGATTTTGCAGCCGGAACTCCGCTTTAAGACATGAAGTAGAGTTCCGCTTGAGGGAGATGATAAGCAAGAAAGTGCCCTGGTGGAAAGAAGCTGACACAGAGGTGCTAAGTCGATGGGTTCAAGCCTGTGTGTTCCGCTCCCCACCCCGCCCTGTGTCAGGAAACAAATACAGCTCATGCTCATTCTCGTGCACATGTGTCAACACACAAACGAGCTTGAGCCAGTATCCAGCGTACACTGACATGTCGGTGCATCTGTGTGCACCAGTGCACATGTCCTTGTCATTGGCGCATGCCTATGCACACCCAGTTCCGGGAATGGCACCAAGCAACCTATTTAAAGGAGGCCCTGGTGTGTGCTAATCACTGGATGTTTTTCAGCTTTCCCCTGATCTGTGTTCCTGTGATCCTGCTAACTGATCTCTCCTTGCTGACCTGGCTTGTTCCTGATCTTGCTCTGTGGATTTTGGATCACGACCTCGCCTTGCCTCTCTGCTTCCATGGTACTGACCTCAGACTGCTACATGACCAGGCTTCTGCCTTACCGTGTATGACCCCTCCTCACCTTGACTACATTTCTGATCCTGGCAGTCATATGCTACTAAGCTACTGGCACCTGTGTTTCTTTCAGCCTTGTATCTCTGTCACAACAATCAGGGGTGCTCGGACCAGAGCTGCAAGGGAAGCCCTCTTGTCAGCTTGGCCTCCAACCAAGGTACGTGACACCCTGAAATGGCATGAGAAGGGTTTAGTCACACTCAGGGTTCTCCTTGATATAGGTTGAGGGGCTTCAGGATTCATGTTTGGTATAGAAGAAACTAGTTGCTCATGTCCTCTGTGATTACTAAGTCCAGGGATGGGTCCTGGAGCCTGGAGGCTCTGTAGAGACTTTGGAGCTTTAAAGTCTCCAATTCTGGGTCCATGTTTTGCCAGTAACAAGCACCCTAATTGGGCAGATATGCACAATGCTTATAAACTGGGTGTTTGCAATAGTTCAGGGCTCCTTCCTCCCCAAGAGGTCTGTGTAACTGCAAGGGAGAAGCAAGTATGTATACGCTGGAGCTGTGTGATTGTCTTTCTGGAAACAAATGGACTGAGATAACCAGGAGGCTTAAGGTTAAACATTTGTGTTGCTATGCTAGAGAGATCCTAAAAACTCCTGGAAGGGTAACTCTCTTTGATGTTTTGTGAAACTTTCTTTGAAATAAAAGTGGGCAAGACAGTCCTAAAAAGAATTGACTGAGTCTTTGGAAGCGCTACCTTGAGCTAATCCTCCCACAATGTGTTTTTTTGTGCATTGCATTAAGGCAGTCTATTCAAATGAACTGGCTGGCAATGCACCAAATGTCCAAATACGGACATGTGCCAGCACACAGCAACACATAGTGTGTTAATGTGTGTTGTAATGTGCTGCAATGCAGGCTCATTGTAGCTTAATTGCCTTGGTTTCTTGGGGTTCAATTTAAAATGAATGGCATCACAATCAGGGGCAGATACAGAGTCTAGTCTCGGGAGGGGCACTGCCAGAAAATAGGGTGTAACTTACAGAACTGTTTTTAACTTATCATACAGTCCTAACCTTGTTTAAAACAGTGACACGGTTAAAATGATGCCACTTCCTCTCAGCACGGAGGAGGTAGGGAAGAATAGTGACACCTGCCAACCATAGTAATGAAAATGTTAAGGCCAACTCAGACCGAGGCGGCAATCTTAACACTTTTATCAACTTCACAGGAGATCTTTATGATTTAATCATGTTAATGTCATGTCTTGTGATTTGTGTTTGCAGATATGTGTGACAATATGTTATTAATTTTCAATTTTTGAATAAAGTATTTCTTCTTACCCTTCACACTGCGTGGGTATCGCCTTATCTTCTGAATGGTTACTCCCATTCCATTTTGTTTTTGATGGTTCTACTCCCATAGGTTCCCCACACCCCCCTTTTGGGGGGAGTCGGTGAAGGACTACCCCCACCAACCAGTTTTTTGACTGGGACCCTTTTTGCAGGTATTTATGATTTTCCCACGGGTCTCCTGATGCGCTACAGTACAGCACACCTCTCCATCTGTGACTCCTTCCTTCCTCCACTCACTGTGGCAAAACTAAGGAGGAAGGCTGCTACAGCGCACCTCTCCATCCGGGACTCATGCCCCTACAGCAGGGGGTGCCCAACCTTTTGCGGCGAGAGGGCCACTTTAGCGCCTTGGTAACCAGTCGTGGGTCACAATGAGTGGCCGGATGACATGTGCATGTCCACTCAGTATATGCAGAGCAGACACAGACAGAGCCCGTTCTACTCTAGGGCCCCTGATCTGATCCGCCCAGACAGAAGGGGACAGATCCCCTTCTGTTTTTTAATCTAATTGGAGATAGGCAGGTGTAAACAGACCCAAGTCCGTTTACATCTGCCGCTCTATAGAGGCGAAAGGAGGGTCCAATTGGGTCCAGCCGAAAAACAGGCGGACCTGATTAGACTGATTGTGTGAAAGGGGCCTAAGGCTGCTTTCACACAGATGCACTACTGTTTACCTACACCCCAACTAATTTCAATCTATACTTCTTCCTCAGGATTCCTGCAGGTATCGCTGGCTGCTGCTGTCCCCCAGGCGGGTATGGCTGGTGGCTTCTGCTGGCTGTCCCACAGGGCTGGTCCTGCTGGCTGGTACTGCTGTGGGTATTGCTGGCTGGTACTGCTGGTGGGTTCTGCTGGCTAGTACAGCTAGCTGGTATTGCTGGTGGGTACTGCTGGCTGGTACTGGTGGTGGGTTTAGCTGGCTGGTACTGCTGGTGGTTCCTGCTGGCTGGTGCTGGTGGGTACTTCTGGTGGGTACTGCTGGCTGGTACTGCTGGTGGGTACTGCTAGCTGGTGCTGGTGGGTATTACTGGCTGGTACTGTTGGTGGATACTGCTGGCTGGTAGTGTTGGCTGGTACTGCTGGTGAGTACTGCTGGCTGGTGCTGGTGGGTACTGCTGGCTGGTACTGCTGGTGGGTACTGCTGGCTGGTACTGCTGGTAGGTTCTTCTGGCTGGTACTGCTGGCTGGTGCTGGTGGGTACTGCTGGTGGATACTGCAAGCTGGTACTGCTGGTGGGTTCTGCTGGCTGGTACTGCTGGTGGGTACTGCTGGCTGGTACTGCTGGTGGGTACTGCTAGCTGGTAGTGCTGGTGGGTACTGTTGGTGAGTATTGCTGGCTGGTACTGCTGGCGAGTACTGTTGGTGGGTATTGCTGGCTGGTACTGCTGGTGGGTATTGCTGACTGGTACTGCTGGCCGGTACTGTTAGTGGGTATTGCTGGCTGGTTCCCAACCCACCATCCCTGAGAATCAGTGTGACGGGAGCGGTGCTGGAGGAAGCATGTGGCTGCAGTAGAGAGCAGAACCGATGCTTCCTACATTGCTCCTGTCACAGGCGGAGTACATTTTGTATCACTCCGCCTGTGACAGGAGCTGGCACTATACAGGAAGCATTGGCTCCACTTTCTCTAGTGTCGGCTCCATTCTTCACACTGATGCTCTGGGATGGTGGGTCGTGAACCCGCAATCTGTGCTTGCCAACCCGCCATCCCAGAGCAGGAGGTGGTCCTGGGATCCTCGAACTCAGAGGCTTCTGAGTCATTAATATTTTCTCAGGGGGAGCAATTTCCCCCCCGGATCCACCCCTGATCACAATGTGCTAGTGCAAAGGGGTTGAGATAATGTGCCAAAGTGCAAAAGTGTTTTGGTTTTTAAAGTGGTTGTAAACCCTTACATATACCCACTGAAGGGACTATGCTCAGGCGATACACAGAGATGATAGAAATCCTCCTACATAAGTTGTACCTGTAGTCTTCTCCTCACTACATCCCTTCAAATTGCTGAATTTATAAGCTTGTCTGAGAGTTCACAAAAAAAGGGGTGGAGAGGTGAACTTACACTCTGCAGAGCTCAACGAGGAGAGGTCTGGTAGCTGATTGGAGGGAAGGGACACACCCCCTTCGCACTGGTCACAGGAACAGAGCTGAGTTTGTCAATCAGCTGGAGGTCCCTATTTTTCTCTTGGTGTAAGGAAAACTTATCAGAAGTGATTCATGCTGATAGCAGAGGAACGAAGCAGCAGACAGAAATGATACTTAGTGATTTTAACTGAGACAAACACACATTATAGAGGTATATGCTTTGTTCATATTTTAGGTCTGAGGTTTACAACCACTTTAAAGCCCATTGTACCCTTAAAAACCACCAAAGAAAAACCCTTAAGAGCCGAAATACACTTTTGCTGCAGAACATTGGTTAAAAAGCGCATTAACGCAATACACATTATGAGGGGAATTTTTCAAAACCGAAGCAGACAGAATCTGAAGCAGTTGTGCATGGCAACCAATCAGTGTCTATCTTTCATATTCAAAGATTACCTGAATAAGCTGAATATAGAAGCTGTTTGGTTGCCTTGCACAGCTGCTTCAGATTCTGTCTGCTCCAGTTTTGACAAATGACTCCTTACATGTGTTAACGTGTTCCATTGCCATTTGTTTTGAATGGCACCCTAGGCACTAAGGCAACGTAACTCCAATGCGCTGCCAAAAATGGAGCATGTACAATTTTTTTGGATGTTTTGGTGCTTTGCCATCCCATTTCATTTCAATTGACTGCCGTAATGCAACACAAGCTATTACACAGAAAAATGTAAGGTAACGCATGTGTGTTAACGTAACACACTATGACGCCAAGGTCTGCAAGCATAGGTCCTAATTTTGCATTCCCTGTTGACTCCAATGTGTTAAGTTTGCCAAAAGCTCCTGCTTTTTCGCAAAAACGCAGGGGAAAGGTAAAACATTCTATCTGACCCATCCTTTTTCATTATTCAGAAAAATCTCTCTCGGCCACAGCCATTGTTAGGGTCATCGGAATCCTGGCCGGGAACAGTTATGATAGAGAACAGACTCCGCTAATAAATGAATTGCAGATGGAGCTCTTCCTGAACGGGGGATTAAGGCAGCAGATGTTGGGATAGAGGGAAGATTCTGGAGGCTCCAGACCTGGATAATCCCATTTACAGGGTGTTATTCCAGCTAAACGTGACACCAGGAATTCTCTGCGGGGAAATCGGGAGACTTTGGGGGTCGTATGTGTAGCAAACAATGCATGGGGTATTTTCAGGGAACTCATGAAGCTCCAGGGGGGATTGTCTCTAGATTTAAAACAATCAAACCTGGAGCTGCTGAAATAATTTATTACCAGTTATCTGTCCTTAGGGAACAGTCACAGTGCCTGACACCCTCCTATACAAATGGCAGCACAGCTAACCCCCATTACATCATGGCAGCACAGCTTTTTTAGGAGCTGTCACACAGATGTCCTAATTTTTTAATTTTTCCACATCTGGATGACCATCAGCAGCATGAAGCTCCCACACACACTTTATGGGGTTGATTTACTAAAGGCAAATAGACTGTGCACTTTGTAAAGTGCAGTTGCTCTCAGAGATGTATAGTAACTAAATAGAACTACTTCACTACTGTACTTAAGTACCGAAAGGCGGTATCTGTACTTTCCTAGAGTAGAATTTTTTTCTCCTACTTCCACTTTTACTTCACTACATTTTTTCGATGATTTCAATACTTCTACTCCGATATTTTTTTGTGCTGCATAGTTACTCGTTACAATTATAAAAATTACCACTGCCAGAACAGTAGATGGCAGGATTCATGAAGCTCAAAACATGTGTATTATCAGCGCATACGAAAATAAATGCTACTGTATGTATAAATAAAAGCTGCATTTGAAATAATAAAAAACAATATGATGTTCAAACTTTTGACTTCTTTCTTTAGTAACTACATAACACAGTACTTGTACTTTTACTTTCAGTACTTGAGTAGCAATTTTTTTTCAAAACTACTGGTACTTTTACTTTCAGTACTTGAGTAGCAAAATTAAAAAAAAAACTACTTGCAATACTTAAGTACAAAAAATGTTGAATACTTTAGTACTTCTACTCAAGTCACTTTTTGATAGAGCACTTCCACTTCTACTCAAGTCACTTTTTGATCGAGCACTTGTACTTTTACTCAAGTATGGGTTTCGAGTACTTTATACAACTCTGGTTGCTCTGGAGCTTAGTAAATGAGGTAAAGCTTCCCTTTGCAAATAATAACCAACCATGTGCAAGGAAAAAAAAAAATAATAATTTTTGCTTGCACATGATTGGATGATGGAAGTCAGCAGAGTTTCTGCTCATTTACTAGGCTCTGGAGCAACTGCCCTTGACGAGTGCAACTGAACTTCCAGTCTTTTTGCCTTTAGTAAATCAACCCGTAAGTGTGTTGCAGGGAAAGGGTCGCTGTTGTACTGGAATTATATTAAGGCAATGGTAATGACTACTTTTCATGTGCTCAGCAGAGTTCTGCTTTAAACAAAATGTTCATTCCAGATCATTCATTGACAGACTCACGCCATAGTCAGGTAATGTGCTCTATACAATTATTTTTTCTATGCCGCGAGCTGCAGCTGTAACTGCATGGAGGTTAGGAATCAGATCCAGCAGCTGAGGACAGTTTTTGTTGAGTGAAGCTGCATTGTGTGTAATGGGAAGGTGTTGTCTGGAGAGGAGGACTTCTTTCCTACTTTAAGTTTAAAGTGTAAAAAAAAAATAATAATTTTTATGGGAAGGCAGAGATCCAACGATGGAGGAGCTTCTGTGGGGTTCTGATTGGGATTGGAGCCGCTGAGCTGTTAAGTGAGCTGCTAGAAGCTGATTACTAACCCGCAGTATTAATGCTCTTATTCTTTTTAGGGAATTCTTTATTCAGCACTTTATCTTATGCACAGCCAAAAACATAGAGGAGATTATCACTGAATTTCATATTACAGAATCTGGGGATTGTCGAATCGAAATCCGATGGTGGACATCTAGTTGAGGTAATTGTCAAACCTGCTGGTAGTGGTGGGATAACTTTGGGGAAGGCGACCAAATCAAGAGAACCTGTTTTGGAGCTCAGCTGAAGATCTGACTCTGAAACCGTCATCACTGTGTGGGATTAAGGTTTGTGACATCACTTGCAGTGACTCTACAAGTCTGGAGTTCCCTATCCTAGCTCAAAGAACACCACCTTCTATTGGAGATTTCTCGAATAGGTATTTGTAAAAATGACCATCCTGGGTAGTCAGGACTTCGAATTTTGGTCCTTCAGAATTGATGTGTATTCCATAACATTTCAGAGGTCTAGAAGCAAACTCCAAACTGACAACCCGGTTTGCCAGGAAAAAACTCCTAACTCCCATACACCCATACACATGATAAGAAGATCGGAAGATACATTTTGTACGACAAACGATCGTTCGATTATCTGATGGTTAGTATAGTGCTTTTGACAGCCAATTCCAACTTTTCAGATGACAAAACCTGAAGGCGAAGGCTGGAAATTTTTTATCGTAAGTGAACACACCGTCCGATTTTCGTTTAGTCAGTACAGTTTTCGCCCCCAAAAATTGTAAGAGCAAGACTATGCATACAATTCAACACTTACGAAGTTGTATTCTGTCATATGAGAATTTTTGTAAGTTGAGTAAACTCTTAATTTTCGATATGAGACTAGCATGTGAAAATAAAGCAGATGATTATTTGATATAGGCTTCAGAGTTACAGGAGGACTGCAACTCGCTCATCCATGTCTTTATGGACCTTACTTTGTGCAATGTTCCAAATCATTTGGTGGAGGAGGGATTCTGAATTGGGGTTGTTTTTCAGGGTTTGGGCTTGGCCCCTTAGTTCCAGTGAAGGGAACACCTAAGGCTTCAGCATACCAAGACAGTTTGGACAATTTTATGTTCCCAACTTTGTGGGAACAGTTTGGGGATGGCCCTTCAGGGCTTGGGCTTGGCCCCTTAGTTCCAATGAAGAGAACTCCTAAGGCTTCAGCATACCAAGACAGTTTGGACAATTTTATGTACCCAACTTTGTGGGAACAGTTTGGGGATGGCCCCTTCCTGTTCAACCTTGACTGCTCACCAGTGCACAAAGCAAGGTCCATAAAGACATGGATGAGCGAGTTTGGGATGGAGAAACATAACTGGCCTGCACAGAGTCCTGACCTCAACCCGATAAAACACCTTTGGGGAGACTGCGAGCCAGGCCTTCCCTCCAACATTAGTGCCTGATCTCACAAATGCGCTTCAGGAAGAATGGTCAAACATTCCCATAGACACACTCCTAAACCTTGTGGACAGCCTTCCCAGAGGAGTTGAAGCTGTTATAGTTGCAAAGGGTGGGCCAACTCAATATTGAAACCTACAGACTAAGACTGGGATGCCATTAAAGTTCATGTGCGTGTAGAGGCAGGTGTCCTAATACTTTTGGTAATAATATATATACTGTATAATGTATATCATCCTTGCCATATTTCCCATTCCCATGATGCACTTTGATTTCTATGATTAACACATTCTCTTCTCTGGCCAGTTTGCTGTGTGTATTCACTGGGCTTGTTGGGCCTTAGAACTGAAATTCTTCTGATTTCTCATGTAAAGTGCTGGTGGAGCTGCAGCCGGCTGAGATCAAACAGAATGGCCGAGTCCGATGCTAATGAGCGATAATATATTAATTAATGAGCAGCTCCGCTCCCCCTCCCCCTTCCGACATCTGTTTATTGCTGGCGGAGCTGAAGGGACGAGGGAATAAAAATATCTCAGAAACAGAAAACTTTAACCAATAGAGACCTTTTGCTGTGTTTTTTCCAACATGGGAAATATTTTTTTTTTTATATGAATCAATTGATGTAATCTATAAATTCTCAACCAGGCTTCCGTGGAACCCTAGGGTTCTCCTATGGTTGCTAGGGGTTCCTTGAGCAATGGGCAATTTCTGCCTCTCTAATAAGTTCCCAATGACACCATTGCTCCTTTTAGCCATCTGTAAGGGGGTCATTCTTCCCAATGATGACAAAAGTAAGGAGCATTCCTCCCACTGACTGTCACACTAATGTGTCATGAGTTGTAGATTTTTAATTTTTAGCAGGGGTTCCCTGAGACCAGAAATTTATTTCATGGGTTCCTCTGTGTTGAAAAGGTTGAGAAAGGCTGATATAGATTGTCTCACATCATGACGGAGACACCTGAACTGTTTTCCATGATTTTGGCATCAAATTGATTTATAATTAGTATTCTGGAAGAATTACAAAATGCAGCGACCGCACCATTGATCAGAAAAGCTTTACCTTTTACTATTAATAAATTACCTTTGAGCTCTGGTCAGTGACATTGCATAAACTGAGATGATGCCTTCAGTCTGCTGCAGACAGAAAGAACTATTTCTTCAATCTCCTCTCCTCCTCTGATTACACTACAACATTGTAACTTTGCAGCAAGTCACAAAGTGAGAGGTTGCAGCATTGGGCCAATCTGTGTCAGACATTTGTGAACACAGCCAAAAACAGAACAGACACCAGGATTTACATGATTGTGGCATCTCTGAGCCGGAATCTGAGTCCAGGACGTAGATGATGATCATGGATGGTGGCTGAACAAAGGAAGATGGAGCCATTGATGAAGATGACTGGTATTTGTGAGGGGTAATAAATACCTGGAAGCGTTGCACATGACTAAGCATGTAGGAACATAAGTGAAAATACACATCTGAATCCATGCTTTATTTCTCAGTAACCAGAGATAGATGTCTTGTGATTCCCATCCGGACACTCGGAAGTTGTCACTTGTTGGGTGGTCGCCTCTGATTTTAGCTGAATTTGTATTTTTCTGGAGTTAGTTATTAACTACCCGTCACTCCCCCACCTACACACGGAGCCAGCGGTTTAATTATATCATGTTTTTCTTGTCCTCCTTCTGTGAGACCCCCGGATGGCCACACATCTCCGGACTGCTTCTAGAGCAAAATATCTGACATTCACCGAATTCTTCTGCCAAAGTCCCCGAGTTTGGCGCCAGTGATCCCTAGACTAACCGAACATCGCGGATTGGCTGCCACGTTCACCATCATTCATTGTTAGTCCTATGAGGTCAACCGTGTCTCTACAAAATAGTTTAACTGACTCCCCAAGCTGATGAAAAATATTTATTTCACCAACTAGACATTTCTGGTCATTTTAATCGTCCTCAGAGACCCCGCCAGGCAAAGTATCTGGACAATCTGCGTCTTACCGACTCTTCTGATTTCGCTGAAATCATACAAGTGTGCGGTGACGGAAGTGTGTGTTGTGTTCCATCACTTCCAATCGTGACAACATTTTGACACGGCAGAAACTCTCAGTTGTGCTCACTGAACTGTTTAAGGGAAATTTGTTGTACTGCATAATGTTACTTTACATTTGGTAAATGACTTACTACTTCACAACACTGGCGTCGCTATGGGGGTGCAGGGCGTGCAAACCTCACATGGGTGACACCTGCCAGAGGGGTGACACTATCAAGTAGGAAGTGAGATGGTGTCACCCCATCCGTAAAAAGCGAACGGATCGTCGCCCTAACACCGATCACATCACACTGCAGGGCACTGAGGCAGGCTAGACCGGAGACAGCCAGATGGGGGGTGTCACCTAGTGGTTTACCACACCAGGCGACACCAACTCTACTGATGCCACTGCTTCACAAACTTTTTTCTTGAATAAGTTCCACTTTATTCCCAGAACTCCTGGAACCCACCTGCCCCCCCCCACACACACACACACTATGACACCGGTGGCGCCCCCCCAACTGATGTGCGCTCTAGGCTCGTGCCTACCTTACCTATAGGTAGCAGCAGCCCTGGCTGCAGGCCATAGCAATTGAACAGATTATATGCCAGTGTTGTGATTTGCACATTACTTAAAGCAGTATTAAACCCCAAACCAAAACCTTTTATATTGCATCTTATCAATTATTAGATGTGGCGGCTGCATTCATTTTCTTTTGTCCCTCTGTTTTCATCTGGTGATGTGGCCAGTAACAGTAAATCCAGGGCCAGCACTACCTATAGGCAAGGTATTAGTGACACACAACTCTGGATAAATGAGCCCAGGAGGCACAGCAGACCGCAGCATTGACAGTCTGTGGGTTGTGTAGTGGTAAACGTAAATTAAAATGGACACCCATGCCTAGGTATACAATTAAGATACTATAATGAGCAGCCGCTGTGTCTATCCATCCAAATTGGTAAATATAAATAAATATTCAGGCAGCGCTTGCTTAAACTACTGAATTATACTTTTAAATATAGTGGTATATATTGTAAATATCTTTACTAAAGAAAAAACAATGAATGTGCCAACATCATTCTAAATAAAATAACAAATAAACTGGCACAGTGTAAACATAAAAGTCTTTTGTGCAATATTAGGAGATTTGTGATTTCTTCCCAGAATGTTTTCTGTATGTTCACCACGTGCAGGGCCGGCCCTACCATGGGTCCCACTGGGTCTATTGGACCCAGGCGGCACTTAGAGAGGGGCAGCAAATTGACTCCCAAGATTTTTTTCCAGCAGTTTTGTGTGTCATCAGTTTGCGAAGCATTACGGGTGGCATTTCTCTATCTCATACTGTTGCCCGTAGTGCAAACTGATGAGTATGAGGAGGCAGAGCGTCTCCTTTGGGGAACGTCCCTCGCGTGATCGTGGTGTGCGCAATGACGTCAGACATCAGCGCACTCCATCTCACGCAGGGCAGGCTGGATCTTCTAGGGCGGTGGGCACAGGAGTGGCAGAAGGACTAAGGACAGACAGTGGGTGTTTGGTGGACCGGTCCTATGGTGAGTTATGGAAGAAGATACGTGTATATATAGTATTTTCAAAATGTTATACAATGCCTTGGGCTAGCCCTGACCACGTGAGATATATAATCATTCCGCATTCACCAGCAGCAAGGACAGTCAACTGGTCTTGGAGATCTCTTATTGGGGGGACCTATCCTGCTTAGATATCCTCTGCTGACTCTCACCTGTCCAGATTCCCACCTGGTGCGGTCCCAGCAATTCTTCCAAAGTGTTTTTTATGCAGGCAGGAAATAAATGGAGAGGTGCAAAACTCCACAAAAGTAGCACCACTGTGCATTAAAAATTGGCCCACTAATTTCTTAGAGTAATGGACGCTGCCTGTGTCCTGGCGTGCGTTCCACTCTCTGGGCCAGATGTGACATTGGGGAGCATCAGCTTGACGCGTTTCGTCATCAAACAGCGACGTTATCAAAAGCAGCAGTTGGCCAATTTTGAATGCACAGTGGCGCTACTTTTATTGTTTTTTTTTTACTGGTCTCTACCTGTAATTGTCTTGCAAGAATTGAATACAATTTAAAAGGATTTTACACTATGAGAGACCACCTCTCCATTTATTTCCTGCCTGCATAAAAATACACTTTGGAAGAATTGCTGGGACCACACCAGGAGGGAATCTGGACTGGTGAGAGTCAGCAGAGGATATTCAAGTGGGATAGGTCCCCCCAATAAGAGATCTGCAAGCCCAATTGGCTGTCCTTGCATAAAGTGAGGTAGTCACCAACATTTGGTGAGTGGGGAGTGATTATATATCTCACATGGTGAACATACAGAAAACATTCTGGGAAGAAATCACAAATTACCTAATATTGCACAAAAGACTTTTATGTTTGCACTGTGTCACTTTGTTTGTTATTTTCTTTAGAATACATAGTTACATAGTTACATAGTTACATAGTTAGTGAGGTTGAAAAAAGACATCAGTCCATCCAGTTCAACCTATGATGTGTGTGTGTGTGTTTGCTTTTAACCGTACATTGTATACCCCTGTATGTTGTGGTCTTTAAGGTGCCCATCTAATAGTTTTTTGAAACTATCAATGCTCCCTGCTGATACGACTGCTTGTGGAAGAGAATTCCACATCCTTACCGCTCTTACAGTGAAGAACCCCTTACGCATTTTAAGGTTAAACCGCCTTTCCTCTAGTTTTAGTGAGTGGCCACGTGTCTTGTTGTATTTCCTTACTCTGAATAGTTTGTTCCTTATGCTAGGGTCGCCAGTACAGTATTTGTACATTGATATCATATCCCCCCTCAAACGTCTCTTCTCTAGAGAGAATAGGTTCAGTGCTTGTAGTCTTTCCTCATAGCTGATGTCCTCCATTCCCCTAATTATTTTTGTTGCCCTTCTCTGGACTCTCTCCAGTTCCAGCACATCCTTCCTGAGGACCGGTGCCCAGAACTGGACAGCATACTCCAGATGTGGCCAGACCAGAGTCTTGTAGAGCGGGAGAATAATCTCTTTATTTCTGGAGTGAATCCCCTTTTTTATACACCCCAGTATTCTGTTGGCTTTGCTTGCAGCTGCTTGGCATTGCATGCCACTGCCAAGCCTGCTGTCTACCAGTACCCCCAAGTCTTTTTCCATCCTAGACTCCCCCAGAGGTTCCCCCCCCCCCCCCCTAGTGAGTAGCTTGCTTTCTGGTTTCTGGCCCCCAAGTACATTACTTTACATTTTTCAACATTAAACCTCATCTGCCATGTAGTTGCCCACCCCGTTATTTTGTTCAGGTCCGCTTGTAAGGTTTCCACATCCTGCATAGAAGATATTGGCATGCTTAGTTTAGTATCATCCGCAAATATTGAGATTGTACTAGATATCCCCTCCTCTAGATCATTTATGAATAAATTAAACAGGATTGGTACCAGGACCGAACCCTGGGGGACCCCACTTTCCACACCCACCCAATCCGAGTATTCCCCATTAATCATCACCCTCTGGACTCTCCCCTGGAGCCAGTTCTCTATCCAGGTACTCACCTTATGGTCCATACCTACCTTCCTTAGTTTGTACAGTAAGCATTTGTGGGGAACGGTGTCAAAGGCCTTTGCAAAGTCCAGATACACCACATCCACAGGCTTACCTTTATCTAGGTGGCAGCTCACTTCATCATAGAAGGTTAATAGATTGGTTTGGCAAGAACGATTTTTCATAAATCCATGCTGATTACTACTAATTATACTGTTTTCATTACTAAAGTCTTGTATGTGGTCCCTTAACATCCCCTCCAAAATCTTGCAGACTACAGATGTTAGGCTGACAGGTCTATAGTTACCCGGGATACACCTCGACCCCTTTTTAAATATTGGTACTACGTTGGCCTTTTTCCAATCTGCTGGCACCATACCCGTCTGTAAACTATCCTTAAAGATCAAGAATAATGGTCTGGCAATCACCTGGCTGAGCTCTTTATGAACCCTCGGGTGCAAGCCATCCGGTCCCGGTGATTTATTTATGTTAAGTTTCTCAAGTTTAGTTCTAAGTCTATCTTCTGTTAGCCATGGCGGCACTTCCTGAGGTGTGTTGTTTAGTTTGGCCTTACAAGCTGGGTTCGTGTAGCCCCCCGATTCTTTTGTGAAGACTGAAGAGAAGAAATTATTTAACACTTCCGCCTTTTCCCTGTCCTCAGTGGCCATATTTCCTTTGTCATCTTTTATGGGGCCAATGTGTTCTGACCTCGCTTTCTTACTGTTTATATACTTAAAGAACTTCTTGAGGTTCTTTTTACTCTCTTCCACTATATGTCTCTCGTGTTCTATTTTAGCCGCCCTGATTTCATCTTTACATTTCTTATTACACTCTTTGTAATGCTTAAATGCTGCCAATGACCCTTCAGCCTTGTATTTTTTGAAAGTCTTTCCTTTAGCACTAATATGCATTTTTATGTTGGAGTTTAGCCACCCAGGGTTTAATTTTGCTCTTTTAAATTTATTTCCCTTTGGAATGCACTGGTCAATCCCCTTGTTAAGTATGCTCTTGAAGCACTCCCATTTTTACTCCGTGTTCTTTGTTCCCAGGGTTCTATCCCATTTGATATTTTCTAGCAGAGAGCGCAGTTTTGGGAAGTTGGCTCTTTTGAAATTCAGCGTCCTTATATTACCCCTCTGCTTCCTATAACTGTAATTAATACTGAAACTTATTGACCTATGGTCACTGTTCCCTAAGTTGTCCCGTATTTCTATATCCGTGAGCAGGTCTGTATTGTTGGTAATCAGTAGGTCAAGTACCGCATTGTTTCTTGTCGGTGCATTCACCATCTGACCCATGAAATTGTCCTGCAAGATATTTAGGAACTGCCTAGCCTTGGCTGAATGCGCGGTTCCATCTGCCCAGTCTATATCTGGATAATTAAAGTCCCCCATTATAATGACATTTCCCATCCTTGCTGCCAATCCTATCTGTAAAAGGAGGTCCGCCTCCCCCTCCTCCCTCAGGTTGGGGGGCCTATAGCATACGCCCAATATTACCTTCCCCACTGTGCCTTCCCTTTGAAGCTCTCCCCTTAGGGATTCTGCCTCGTCCTTAGCTCCATTTTTAATATCGTCCCTCATATTTACCTGTATACTGTTCTTAATTTACCTTCTCTATCCCTGCGATAAAGGGAATACCCCTGAATGGTCGCCATCCAGTCATGGGAGCTGTCAAACCAAGTCTCTGTTATCCCCACAAAGTCTAAGTCCTCCTCAAACATCAGCAGCTCCAGCTGCACATTCATTGTTTTTTCTTTAGAAAAGATATTCACAATATATACCAGAATATTTAAAAGTATAATACAGTCGTTTAAGCAAGCGCTGCCTGAATATTTATTTAGGCCCCTGTTACACTTGTGCGACTTGTCTTGCGATTTGGGACTGCAAAGCCCTATCCCATGATTTCCAATAAGTATCGTTCATATCTGTGCGACTTTAAGTCGCAGCGACTTCAAAGTAGTCCCTGCACTACTTTGGTCCGAATTTGATGCGACTTGAGGTTCAAAGCCCTCAAGATTACACGGGCATTTCTTCAAGTCGCATCAAAGTCGCGTCACTTTCAGGTCGTACAAGTGCGAAAGGGGCCTTAGTGTTAAATGTGCTAGTAGATTTAAATATACTAACAAACTGATTCCAGATTCCAGCTCGCACCTTATAAGCAGTTACAGCAAACAGTTTGTTTTCCTTTTGGGATAAAGGTTACATAGTTCCATAGTTAGTGAGGCTGAAAAAAGACACCAGTCCATCCAGTTCAACCTATGATGAATGTGTGTGTTTATGTCAATAGTACCTTGAATACCCCTGTATGTTGTGCTCCTTAAGGTGCCCATCTAATAGTTTTTTTAAACTATCTGTAAACGTGGGATAGATCCCGCGCAATGAAAAAATTATGGAATTATACAAAGAAAAGGAGTTCCTGCCTGCCCAGAAAACTTCTCACCAAAGTGAGAAGCCAGAAAGTGTTATTAGGTTATGTATGGGCAATGGCGCTACTCAGTAGGGTTAATTTGAATGGTTATGCACTATACAATCAATATATTAAAATCATAAATGAAAATTAAATATTAAATATATAAAGTGCTGGTGCCCACCCGTGAATCCAACTCTTTATGTATAGCAAATCAGTAAGGTGACATATGCATCAATAAATATATTATTAAAGTGACTCAGTACAGTGAATCCAGGTAAGCAGTGAATCAAATAATATTAGTACATATGTGAAAAAAATGTATATTTACACATGTGATACAATAATCCAATGGAAACAATGGCAAAATGTGCAAAAAGTGCAGTATGTAATATACAAAATCAATAGTCTTTATATTGTGTCTTGTAAAGGAAAAAGCACTAGGGCAGTGCTGAATGTAGAAGGATTCCCTCTATAACATAAATCCAGTCTTTTAAATTGCACCTATGACAGGTGCTGTGTGCAGATGAATAAAACGTGCGATCCAATACACCAAGTGTATTTTAAAAAGGCCTATGGTGAAAGCAGAGGATGTGTCGGTGCTGTAGTATACTTTGCCCTTTGCTGTGCTTGGTGCGGTATTCCGTGCCCCTATAGGAATTGCACTCAGCGCAATGCCCTCCCCATATAGGGGTATGATGCCTTGTACAGCAAGATGGATGGTCCTGCGGTTCCCTCTGGTCCTAACAGGTATGGGTGAACGTGTCTTCAATGTTCCAGGGTGGTCCCTCAATAAGCCCCAAATATGGAAGTTAGACACTCCATAGTGTAGTAGGTTTAAACTTTTATTACAACAAAAACAATATCCTCTCACAGTTTAGAGTACAATTCAGCGTTGGTGGTGTAGCGTCTGAGCCGGATGTCCGGGTGCGGATACGTTCCAAGGTCTGTAACCACTTTAGCGGAAGTGACGGAGCGACATAAAGTCCAGCCCTACCGGTTTCGTCAGAATTGACATCAATTCTGACGTCTAGAACCCCCAGGTCCTTTTCCATCTTTGATTTCCCCAAAGGCTCTCCCTTTAGTGAGTAACTTGCGTTCATATTTCTGGCACCCAAACTTATTACCTTACATTTTTCAACATTAAGCCTCATCTGCCATGTAGATGCCCACCCCATTATTTTGTTCAGGTCTTCTTGTAAACTTTCGACATCCTGCATAGAAATTATTGCCCTGCTTAATTTTGTTGCGTCGGCAAATACGAAGATTGAGCTGTTTATCCCATCCTCTAGGTCAGGGGTGCCAAACTCAATTTCATTGCGGCCCGTATCACATTATGGTTGCCCCCCAAAGGGCCGGTTATATCTGTAAGATTAGATATCCAGAGCACCCCACGCCCCCTTAAACCCTTACATAGGATGTCGGGAACCCCTCACCATCATAAGTCAAGAGTCACCCACCCTTCCTTACATCACAATGCACCCCCTTACCTTGTGCTACTGCCAGGAAAAAGATGTGGGTGGATATGGGAAGAAAAAAGTGCAAGAGCTGTCGAGGGCCAGAGGAGGGCTGGAGTCAGTTTACAGAGTCTGATGAATGCTGAGACCAGGGGAGGCAGAGACAAGGTGGTGTTGTAGCTGCACAGAGAAGTGCAGGATCTGTAGGAGGAGTTCTGCACTCCTCTCTGTTGTGGACTGCTGAGAAGGGGGGGGGCAAAGACAAGCCTTTCTGCAGGAGCACAGAGAAGCACAGGGGAGGCAGAGACAAGGTGGTGTTGTAGCTGCACAGAGAAGTGCAGGATCTGTAGGAGGAGTTCTGCACTCCTCTCTGTTGTGGATTGCTGAGAAGGGGGGGGGGGGCAAAGACAAGCCTTTCTGCAGGAGCACAGAGAAGCACAGGATCTGGCAAAGGAGTTCTGTCCTCTCTGCTGCCGACTAATAAGACAAGGTGGGGGCAGAGACAAGGGGGGTGCCGCAGCTGCAGGAGAGGTGCGAGGGCCACATGAAATGGCCTGGGGGGGGGGGGCGCATTTGGCCCGCGGGCCTTGTGTTTGACACCTGCGCTCTAGGTCATTTATAAATAAATTAAATAGGATTGATCCCAGGACAGATCCTTGGTGAACCCCACTTTCCACACCAGACCATTCCCAGTACTCCCCAATAATCACCACCCTTTGGACTCGCCCCAGCAGCCAGTTTATAATCCAGGTACTCACCCTATGGTCCATACCTACGTACCTTAGTTTGTATAGTAAACGTTTGTGGGGAGCTGTATCAAATGCCTTTGCAAAATCCAGATACACCACATCCACAGGGCTTCCTTTATGTAGATGGCAGCTCACTTCTTCATAGAAGGTTAATAGATTGGTCTTACAAAAATAAATAAAAGCTGAAGATTTTAATCACCCCTGACAGTGTTAAATGGTTTGTCTCATCAATGTAGTTTGTGATTTTGAAAAGCAACAGACTTGTTGGCTGCATCACCAAATGAAAAGAGAAAAAAGAAAGCCTAAAAAAAGGAAACTAATGCTATCACATGTAAGAATTGGTAAGCTGCAATATAATACATGTTTGCTTTTGGGTTTAATACTGCTTTAACCTTGTTAGTAAATAGCCCTTAGGTGATAACAGTGCATCTCTTCTCCTTCCTGTCTTTATTTCGCCCCCACAAGAGAAACACCACAAAGTTATCGTTATTCAGGCAACGGAAATAAATAAAATAGACAAATGCTTCTTTCGTTCGACGCTGATTGCTCCACTTTAACTGAGTTTCCCAGGGAATCTCTGACTCTTCTTTCATAAATTCCTGAAAGTCAGGATGAGCCAGGTGTAAGTCTGGCAGAGAGCCCATTCCTGCACTGCCGCAGGTCCCCAAGGGATTCAGAAAGGAAGAACCTGCTGCTGGAGCACCTGCTGTGTGATAGAGCGCCAAGGCCGCCCACTGCCATGCTGGAGTGGAAGACGGCTTATATAACCACATGTAACAGCACATTTTGTGCACTGAATGACTATTGCCTAACCCTAACTGTTCAGTATACAACACTGGACAGGACACTGTGCTTCTGTTTACTCATGACAGTTTTGAGTTTGAAACACACAGCAGGCCAGTACAAGCCCGCCATTTAAGACCCATTCACACTTAAAGTGGTTGTAAACCTCTGACATGAAATATGTGCAAAACATATCCTTCTATAGTGTGTACTTGTCTCATTCCAGAACACTGTGGGATTGATTTACTAAAGGTAAATAGACTTTGCACAGTGCAGTTGCTCCAGAGCTTAGTAAATGAGGTAAACCCTCACTTTGCAACGATTACCAAATCACATGCAAGGAAAATTTAAAAAAAAACAGCATTTTTGCTTGCAAATGTAGCACCCTCCTAGACAGGTGCGAGGTAAAGGCATCTAATGCTCCTGCTGCTTATCAGGGGAACCTGATCTTTAGTTAGGCCTGCTCTCTGTGCTCAGTGTGTATTCATCTGGTCTGAGGGAGTGTCCCCATTGTAACCAATGGGGAGGCCTGTTGGACAGTGGAAGAAACATGGCCAATGATGCACAAGCTTTTGTAACTGTCCCAGTGGATTGGCACCTGGAGAGGTGCATCATGGGATTGGTGATAAAAACGGAGAGTACATGAGGCAGGTTGCCTTTTGGCGGGAGCAAAGTCCCAGGAGGAGGTGGACGGCTGTCTCTTCTCCTGTGGGTGTGAGGAAGGTGGTTCAGGCGGTGGGCATAGTGAACCAGGTGTGTGGAGCTGAGCTGCAGAGGATCCAGAGTGCTGACAAGTGGAGCTGCTGGCAGAGACTTTTGGGAAAAATAGTATTGTGAGTACCAGGTGTTTTGCCTAAGGATCTGCCTAAGAGAGGGGACCACTCGAGAGATGTCAGGGGATCAAGGAGCCAGCTCACACAGGAAGTTTATCAGTAAAGGGGGTGCTGTGTAGTTGACCCTGAAGACTAGGAACAAAGGGGGTGCCAGGAAGGGCCCTGAAGTTGTCCTGCAGTACAGTACAGTTTACCTCAGGATACGGTTTACCTCAGGAAGCTCACTTAAAGCGGAGTTCCGGGCAAAAAAAATTTTTTTTTACCTAAAAATACCCCCGGAACAGTCAGGGCTAGTGCATTTAAGCAGCGATAACCTCTGAACTGTCCCCAGTTTCGCTTACCTTTTAGAAGAAATACTTACCTTGAAAATGTCTTGTCCAGCGCTGCCATCTCAGGTGTGGGCAGCTGAAGCCGGAGCGTCCCCTTCGGTGTCCTCTTCGGTGACGTCGGAGTCTCAGAATTCCATGCTCGCCACTTCCGGTGCAAGCCCAGAAGCTGTTTAGCAGGGAATGACGCGCCTGCACCGGATGTGACGAGCAGGGCCGGTGCAGGCGCATTGACTCCTGGGATCGATGACGCTCATCTCCCAGGAGTCAATGCAAGGAGGAAGTGACATCCTGCACCGTGTGCGCAGAGGGAGGAAGGGTAAGGAAGGTAAGTATATTTTCATTAAAAACAAGGTAAGTGAAACAAAAGAAATGTTTTAATTATCCAATTCTTTTTCAGGTGTTTTTAAGCTAACGGACGTGGAAAGTTCATTTTTAGGGTGGAACTTCGCTTTAATTCTACTTCACAGCTAAGATCAAAGTGAAGCAGCGGCCTAGCCTTGACTAGCAATACTCAGCATTTTTCAAGTCGTCCCAGACAATTGTGCATAGTTATATTAAGTTGGAGTACCCCACTCATTCCCTTCTCCCATCAAATGTTGAAATGTCATGTCGTTGCTAATGGTAACCCAGGGGAACCCGTAACCAGCAGCTCCCAAGGGAGTAGTGCTACACATATGATTGGATGATGGAAGTCAGCGGAGCCTTTGCTCATTTACTAAGCTCTGGACAAACTGCACTTTGCAAAGTACACAGTCTATTTGCCTTTAGTAAATCCACCCCTAAGGCCCATGCACACAGGGCGTTTTTGCAGCTGCTTTTAGGAGCATTCAACACTTTTTTTTTGCAGCTTAAAAACGCCCCTCCATGTTATTCTATGGCCTCAGGCACACACAGGCTTTTAGGAGCTGTAAGTGGCATAGGAAGTTTCAAGTTGTAAAAAAATCCCAGGGCCAGTGCGTTTTGGAGCAGCTGCGTTGGGCCCCTTTCACACGGGCTTTCCGATCAAGTTCACCTGTCAGTTTTTCAGGCGGACCTGATCGGATGCTCCATGTACCTCTATGGAGCAGCGGATGTCAGCAAGGACATGTCCCCTGACACCCGCTGCTCTCCAATCTGATCCTGTCTGTGAAATCCAGACGGATGGAAACCCTATTTTCCATCTGTCTGGAGGATCGGATCAGATAGGTTCGGATGAAAACGGATAGGCAGTTCGTTTTCATCCGAACCTCATTCGGCTCAGTCGGCTCAGATTGCCGCCTGACACCTGCGATCGTTCCCCACTGAGAGAGAAGGACGGTCGGCTGTTGTAAACACAACCAACCACTCTTCTCCCTGGAATGATAACAGAGATCATGTGATCCTTCTATATAGGATCACATGTGTCTGTGGTCATCTCAGAAGCCACGCCCCCCCCCACAGTTAGAATCACTCCCCTAGGGTCACATTTAACCCCTTGATCACCTATACTGTTAACCCCTTCCCTGCCAGTGTCATTATTACAGTAACAGTGCATATTTTTAGCACTGATTACTGTAGTAATGTCACTGGTACCCCCAAAAGTGTCAAAAATGTCAGTTAGGGGTCTGATCTGTCCACCGCAATGTCGCAGTCCTGCTAAAAATCGCAGATCGCCGCCATTACTAGTAAAAAAAAAGAAAAAAACAATAAAAAATGACGCGCAAACCAATCAAAATACGCTTATTGCAATTTTTTTTTTTTTTTTACCAAAAAATATGTAGCAGAAAACAAATTGGCCTAAAATGTTAAAAAATTTTGATTTTTAAATTTTTTTGGGAAATGTTATATAGCAGAAAGTAAAAAATATTGTTTTTGTTTTCAAAATTGTCGCTATATTTCTTTGTTTATAACGCAACAAATAAAAAATGGCACAGATGATCAAATACCACCAAAAGAAAGCTCTATTTGTGGGAAAAAAAGGACGTAAATTTTGTTCGGATACAGCGTCGCAAGACCACGTATTTGTCCGTTACAGTAACGCAGTGCCGAATCGCAAAATAGGGCCTGGTTATTAAGGGGGCAAATTCTTCCGTCTTAAAGTGGTTAAACAGGACTCTAAGCTTGAAAATGTATGACAATTTATTAAAAAAAAACAAAAAAAAAACCTCCTGAAAATGCTGGTTTCCAAGTTGTTGTGCTGATGTTTTGGCCTCAATATTTTCACTCACGGAGAACTAGGTTGCCACCTGTCCAGGATTCACCTGGACAGCCTGGGTTCTAAGCCTGGGTTCACACTGCTACCATGTGAGACACTGCATGTAATATGCACAGGAATTGCAGCGCATTTCTCTGCACATTGCATGCGGTGTCTCTGGGGTGCGTTTTGAGCCACGGATTTGTATGGCTCAAATTGCACCACATTTGCACCAGGGCCCTTTTTTTGTCCATACCAGAACCAAAATCGCACTGCATTTTGTAAACGGATTTCGGGGTGTCATTAAAGTAACATACACTCTGCAATCCGTTCGCATGGACGGGTTGCCATTTAGATGCAGTGCCAAATCACAGCGAATTTGCTGTGAATTTGCATGGCATCTAGTGTGAACCCAGGCTGAATCATGTGTCTGGGTTTCAGTCCACCTGGAACCCGGACATATTATTTAAACAGGAATGTGGCTCAGAAAAGGGCCTGACAGGAGGGTGAGGGGGCTTATGTGTGCTGCGTTACTATCCTCTTTGGAGTGCCCAAAGGTGTTCCAGCTCTGTTACAATCCTATAATGTATATATAAAGGGTAACTCCACTTTCACGGGAAAAAAAAATAGCAAATAAAGAAAAGACAATATAACATATACAATTGCGACACAAATCATATTGTAATTGAATGTTATTAAAAATTACCTTTCATTTGCAATCTACAGCTGTTCCAATTTTCTGAAAATGCAATGCAATATGGCTACCTGGAGCTGCTCTGTACACAGAATGTGTACTGACCACCCCCCCGAAAAAAAATTTCCTGCTTGTGTGATTGGCTCACCAATTTTCCCAGAAGTCTGCCTAAAAAACAAGTAAGATTTCAGGCATCCCCTGCAACAAAAATGTCATTTTTGGTGAGATACTCCCAAAAGAAACACGTCTAAAGGGATGTAGACCCAGCAGCTTTCCTCATTAGAGCCCTGCAGCTGCCACAGCTGATAGAAAATTATGAAACCATTCCCATTAGACCCACTCAGCACAGAGGCACAGAGAAACAAACAATCATTTCTTTAGAATAACAAAAGGTAGGAATTTGCAACAACGTTTTTAAAAATCCTTGTAATGTACAGAGATCACCCAGAGGGGAATGTTTTTTTCTCAACAAAAGTGGGGTTACGCTTAAAGCGGTAGTATACCTCTTTTTTTTACTTTTAACTACAGGTAAGCCTATAATAAGGCTTACCTGTAGGTACAATTAATATCTCCTAAACCTGCACGGTTTAGGAGATATTACCACTGCATGCAGCCGCTGACGAGTGCAGTGCATGTGCTCTGAAGTTCCGGCGGACCTTCAGAGTTCCTTGCCGGGAATTGCCGGAAAATTACTCCCGCGCGCATGCGCGGGAGTGACGTCATCGCGGCTCCGGCCACTCACAGCGGCGGTGCCGCGGAACCCAAAATATTGGAGCCAGGTGCAGCCAGGCAACTAGCTTTTCAGAAAAAGGCCAGCAAAAGCATTTCCCGTATTTCTCCCACAACGGAGGAGACACAGCCCTGAATGTCTCCAGATACATTATATGTGTCACTCTTGTCCTTGTCTGTCAGATTTACATCCAATGGAAAAGTGGTTTCTGATTGCGTGATTAGAATGGTTGTTTATGGCGAACGCGGAGTGGAATCGATGACGCACTGCAACGTCTGCTCAGTTTTACATACTGCGTGTTCCTTATTTACAGATAATTGTGTACTGGAACCACCGCCATTCGCTTGCCATAAAATCAGAATTAAATTTGGTCCTGGAATACCTTTCTAATGTAGAATTTATTCATGAAGTTGTAAATCTAGAGGATAGAACAAAAAGTCTGCGCTAGTATAAATTCCAAATGATCAGCAGTATGCAAAAGAACGATGCATAGTCCACAATACAAATCTGAGCCCTTGACGGTGGCTTTTTCAGAAATTAACGTGCAAGGCAGAGCATGAGGAGTACTGGCGTCAGATGCTATGGGGGAGATTTACTAAGACTTGAATCTTTTGCAGCTGCACGTGGTAACCAATCAGCTTCATGCTCAATTAAAGTAGTTGTAAACCTTTCAGGTGATACACAGAGATAAAACAAATCCTCCTCCATACGTTGCACATGTTTATCTGCTTCCCCCTCTTCTCTACATCCAATTCAAAGTGGTGAATTATAAAGTTTGTCTGAGAGTTCAACAAAAAGAGGGCGGAAAGCTAAAGTTACACCCTGCAGAGCTCAGTGAGGGGAGCTTTGAGACCTGATTGGAGGTAAGGGACACGCCTCCCTTTACACAGCACACAGGAACAGAGCTGAGTCTGTCAATCAGCTGGAGGACCCTCCTGTCACTTTTTTTCTCTTGGTGTCAGGAAAATTTGTCAAAGTGACTTATGCTTAAAATCTGGAAGCTGATTGGTTTCTATGCAGAGCTGCATCAGATTCTCATCCATTGGTAGCATTCCTATGTAGCGTTCATTGGTATTATATGCTTTTTATAAAGGTTTTTAGATGTTATTATTGGTGTTTCCTTCTCCTTTTGACATGGGACATTCATCTGGGAGCTGATCAAATTGCTTGGTGGAAGCCGGCCGCCCTATCCTTATAAAGCGATGACAGCTAAATGTAAAAAAAGAAAATAAATTGTGAAAAAAAGACGTGGGGTGTGCCCCCCCCCCAAGTTTAGAGGCCCCCACCCAAAATCCATTCCAGACCCTTTACTTGAAAATGCAATCTGGCAGGTCAGAAAAGGTAGAGGAGCATGTGAAGGGTGGAGCCACCCAGCACTGCCCCCATGTGGTGCATGCTGGGCCTCTGAGATCACAGGAGGGTGATGTCTCTAGGTGACGTCACTGGTTGGCCACGCCCCTTACCTATTTAAGAACTATCAGGCGAAGGAGCAGGCAGTTTTTTGCATTTAGCCTTTTTCACTTTTTTTGGGGTGGGGGTTCAGCTATACACAGTGTGTTTAACCACTTTAAGACCGGAAGATTTGACCCCCTTCCTGACCAGGCCCTATTTTGTGATTCGGCACTGCGTTAATTTAATGGACAATTGCGCGGTCGTGCTACCCTATTCCAAAATAAAATTGACTTCCTTTTTTCCCCACAAACAGAGCTTTCTTTTGGTGGTATTTGATCACCTGTGCGATATTTAGTTTTTGCGCTATAAACAAAAAAAGATTGACAATTTTGAAAAAAAAAAAAACAATATTTTCCACATTCTGCTATATAACATTCCCAAAAAAAAAAAAAAAAGTAAAAATCAATATTTTTTAACACTGTAGGCCAATTTGATTTCTGCTACATATTTTTAATAAAAAAAAAAATCGCAATAAGCGTATTTTGATTGGTTTGCGCAAAAGTTATCGCGTTTACTAATTACAGGTAAGATTTATGTAATTTTTATTGTTTTTTTACAATAGCGCTCCACCGAGACCACTAGGAGTCCAGCGACGTAGGTCGCTGGACCCAGGGGAGCCGCACTGCCACAGTAGGATTACTGTCGGCAAGTGGTTAAAGAGAAAAAAACGCAAAACACAAAATGCAAACTGCACACAAAAACGCATTAAAAATTGCAAAACGCACAGCAAAACCCCCTGAGAAACGCAACAAGCGCAGCCAAAATATATGTGAACCTAGACTGAAGTCCACTGACCAGGTGAACTACCTTTTTCAGTTTTGGGCGGAGGCAACATTTCATGGCTTCCCTCCCAGCTAATTTTATTGCAGCGGGAATGTGTCTGACATCTTTTTTCAAAACACATAACCTGGCTACTGAGCGTCCGCCATTTTTTGAGCCTGGAATACATCTGCTGTTGCTGGCTGCCCTGCTATGAACATCCCTTGGGCTGCTGTTCTGATATTCCGGGAATCTGAGCACCAATATCGCTCACTCACTAGAGTCCAGATAGGAGGTTTGTTTACATACGCAGTTCAATTCTTGCTCACCCACAGTATCTGCTAAAAAAAAAAAAAAAACGCTTGTGGCATTAAAGTGCACTAAGGTGTAATTAAAAATGATTAGAGAAAAATATTTTTTAAAAAAATCAAACCTTTTTTAAAAGGTTTTACGTAGTTACAATTAAATTAAATTGCATCATTAAGTTGGAAGTAACCTTACAAGTTTGCATGAATACATTCTTGACATGTTAAGGTATACGGTAACAGTGTCTTTATCAGCAAAGCACCTTTTATTATTATAAATCCATCAATAAACTTCAATGTGCCTAGACTGAGATGATCCCTTCAGTCTGCTGCAGGCAGGAGGAAGCATTTCCTCAATCTCCTCTCCCCCAGTAATCAGACTGCAAAACTGTAATTTTGTAGCAATTTATTAGTCTGCTGCAGGAGCGGAACACACAATACAATCTGATTGGTCAGATTTACAGATTTAGCATGACTTAGCATGCATATACACTGTATTGTCAAAAGTATTGGGATGCCTGCCTTTACACGCACATGAACTTTAATGGCATCCCAGTCTTAGTCTGTAGGGTTCAATATTGAGTTGGCCCACGCTTTGCAGCTATAACAGCTTCAACTCTTCTGGGAAGGCTGTCCACAAGGTTTAGGAGTGTGTCTATGGGAATGTTTGACCATTCTTCCAGAAGCATATTTGTGAGGTCAGGCACTGATGTGGGCGAGAAGGCCTAGCTCACAGTCTCCACTCTAATTCATTCCAAAGGTGTTCTGTCAGGTTAAGGTCAGGACTCTGCTTAGACCAGTCAAGTTCCTCCACCCCAGTTCCAGTGAAGGAAACTCTTAACCACTTAAGCCCTGGAAGATTTTACACCCTTCCTGACCAGGGCCTATTTTGACGTCCTTTTTTCCCCACAAACAGAGCTTTCTTTTGGTGGTATTTGATCACCTGTACGATTTTTTGATCATGCGCTATAAACAAAAAAAGAGCGACAATTTAGCAAAAATAACAATATTTTTCAAATTTATTTATATGAAATTCCCCCCAAAAAAAAGATTTTTGTCATTTTTATTGTTTTTTTTTTTTTAACGAGTAATGGCGGCGATCTGCGATTCTTTTTGCGGGACTGCGACATTGCGACGGACAGATCAGACCCTTGACTGACATTTTTGACACTTTTGGGGTTACCAGTGACATTACTACAGTAATCAGTGCTATACATATGCACTGTTACTGTAAAAATGACACTGGCAGGGAAGGGGTTAACTTTATTTGAGAAGGAGGGGTTAAGTGTGTCCCTAGGGGCGTGCTTCTTACTGTGATTGGATGTGGCTGTGTGTGGACCGTTTGATCTGTGCTGTTACACAGGGGAGAAAGACAGGCGGCTTTGTTTACATTGGCCGCTTGCCTTTCTCCCGGTGTAACCGATGATCGCGAGTGACCGGCGGACATCGGGTCCGCGGGTCACTCTCGCGGGGGGGGTCCGTGAGCTTGCTCCCTAGAGCCTCACAGACTAGCGACGTAGTACTACGTCGCTTTGCCTGTGAGGGGCTGACTGCCGACGTAAATCGCCGTTAGGCAGTCGGCAAGTGGTTAAGGCGTCAGCATACCAAGACATTTTGGACAATTTCATGCTCCCAACTTTGTTCTAACATGACTGCACTCCAGTGCACAAAGCAAGGTCCATAAAAACATGAATGAGTTTGGGGTGAAGGAACTTGACTGACCTGCACAGAGTCCTGACCTCAACCCGATAGAACATCTTTGAAGCGGAGACTGCGAACCAGGCCTTCTCGACCAACATCAGTGCCTGACCCCACAAATATGCTTTTGGAAAAATGGTCAAACATTCCCATAAACATACTCCTACACCTTGTGGTCAGCCTTCCCAGAAGAGTTGAAGCTGTTATAGCTGCAAAGGGTGGGCCAACTCAACAGACTAAGACTGGGATGCTATTTAAAGTTCATGTGCGTGTAAAGGCAGGCGTCCCAATACTTTTGATAATATGGTGTATCTGATGACGGTCCACTTTGGATAACCAGTAAAAACCTGAGCCAGCCCAGTAAGGCCCCTTTCACACAGGCCGGATCTGTTTTCTCTCAGCAGGGGATCCATCTGCTGATCCCCTGCAGAACTGAGTGGGGCGGGCGGATGACAGGTACGTGTCCGCTCCGCTTATGGAGAGCGAACACAGACACAGCCCAATCTGCTTTATTGGCAGCTGGATGTAAATAGACAGGCATTCATGCCCTCCGATCCAGCCAGATGGAGGGGAATGGATCCCCTTCCGTTTCTTATTTGCTGGATCAGATCTGACCCGAAGGTAGCCAGGTGTAAACGGAGACAAGTTTGTTCACATCATACTGGTCATAGAGGAGAATTGAAGGTCTGATCGGGTCCAGCTGAAAAACGTACAGCCGGACCTGATCGGACCTCCTGTGTGAAAGGGACCTTAAAGTGGTAGTAAACTCTTTTCGCCTATTTTTACCTACAGGTTTCCTTTTAATAAAGCTTGCCTGTATGTACAATGAATATCTCCTAAACATGCACCGTTTAGGAGATATTCCGGTTAGCAGCAGCTCACTTGTTCCTGCAGAGCTCTGTGCCATAAACTGTCACGGGAGTGACGTCATCGGGGCTCGGCCATTCAAGCGGCTGCAGCCTGCAAGCCAGTAAGGAAGACGGGGTGAAGATGGAAGCTCCTGCAGCGGTGGCAGCGTGCCCCTGGAGGACTTTGGCAGCGTACCCCTGGAGGGCTTTAGGTAAAGCTCTTATAACGTGCTAGTGTGCATACTAGCGCATTATGATATTACCTTGCAGGGAGATTTTTTTTTTAATTCGGAAACTTTACTATCGCTTTAAGGTTTATTTGTGTGACTGTGAGATTTTCCGTTAAATGTTAATTCGAAAGATTTTAGTTTGGGACAGAAGAACCTGGGAACGGACAGCACAGCACGGGGAGAAGCGTTGAGAATATTTATCAGACAAAGTACAGAGATTCTATTTATATACGGCCGGCCCTGACACAGCTCAGCGCACAGGAAAACGTGTGAGGAAACCATATACACTCTATAGAATATTTATGTTTTCCGTGAAAAATGATCCCGCGAAGACGCATTACAGCCCGGAGGAAGTGCCGCTATCTCTGCACAAATTCCACAGAGCCTTCCAGAAGTGTAAATCGGATCAGGGTGGAGGGAGGACTGGGCTGGCAATGTTCTTCATCAACCGAGGGGTCAGGGATATTCACCGACTCCTACTTACAGATTTTGATTGGTTTCAATAGGTCACTGCCATTTTACATCACAACCTACATCATGATAAAGAAAAATTCACCTGTCCCAGACTCGGTGTCATTGGTCTCATTATTTTACCAATTTATTCCCTGAAAGAAAAAACAGACAGTAAAAAAGTAAAATAATACATTTAAAGTAAAATCCCTATTCTCCAAAAATATTCAATACACATTTTTCATGAAAAGGTTTCTCATTGTGTTTTTCTCTTTGCTTGTAATGTCCTCTGAGCTCCCAAACTTCTTTTTTTCCCACTTACTTCTGTTTGATTGGAATATGTAGTCTTTGTTAGTTGTGGTCATATACACTGGTGCATGCACGCTACAAACCCCATAGTTCATAGTAGTGATCGACCGATATCGTTTTTTCGTTGCCGATACCGATATTTTGGCCAATGCATATCGGTATCAGCCGATATTGGCCGATATTTTTGGACATTTAAAATTTTGCAAAATAAACACAAATTTCGACACAAATCTGTTACTGAACGTGTAAAACTTTATTTATTAACATTTTTAACATTAACATTAAGGGCTCGTTCTTCGCACCTTAACTGCATGAGAACTGATAGGAAAACTTCAATTGCAGGGACATTTAGTTTCACATCATTCTGATGCATAATAAACTGCTGCAGTAGTGCAATCACTCACTGCAATCATTTTAAATCACTACTGCAGTGCAGTCAGTGCAAAGCTGCTAGAAAAAAAGCTATGCAACACAACAGCTACACAGTTGATTGGACTGGAGTCAGTGGAGTACCTCTGCAGTATCCCACTCACTGCAACTATTGCAGTCAGTGCAAAACTGCTAGAAAAAAAGCTAGGCAACAGCTACACAGTGGATTGGAGTCAGTGGACTACCTCTGCAGTAGGGCACTCACTGCAACTACTGCAGTCAGTGCAAAACTGCTAGAAAAAAAGCTAGGCAACACAACAGCTACAAAGGATTTGACTGGAGTCAGTGCACTACCTCTGCAGTATGGCACTCACTGCAACTATTGCAGTCAGTGCTAAACTGCTACAAATAGCTAGGCAACAGATACACAGTGGATTGCAGTCAGTGGACTACCTCTGCAGTAGGGCACTCACTGCAACTACAGTAGTCAGTGCAAAACTGCTAGAAAAAAGCTAGACAACAGCAAGACAGTGGCTTGGAGTTGGACTGGAGTCAGTGGACTACGGCTGCAGTAGTGCACTCACTGCAATAATTTACTGCAGTCAGTGCAAAACTGCTAGAAAAAAAGCTAGGCAACAGCTACACAGTGGATTTGAGTGGACACTACTCTTTTCAATACTCCCAGTTAAGTAGAACAATATTATACTGCAGAAAGCACAAAATTTCAGCATGTCCTACTCCATGGTCATCTGTTAAAGGGCTTCTGTTTTGTTCATATAATGCTGCCACTTCATAAACATGCTCAGGAGTAGAGGAGGACAGAGGAGCAGAGAGAGAGGTATCTTCTAGCATGGGAAGCAAGTCTTTTGTAGATTGCCTCATTTTCTTTCCACCACTGAAGAGGATCACGTCTTCTGTCAATTTCTGGTTCCTTCAAATAGACATGTAGTTCATCATCCAGGCTCATTATTTCAGATTCAGAAGAAATTGAATCCTCCACATGGGGCCCCAATAAAACACTAAAAATGTACTGATCAATTCCACCAAGATGAAGAAGATTCTCTTCTGTTTATGTATTTTTGGACATTTTTCTGTTTTTGCTGCATGCTGCTCTTTCATATTATCAAAATAGTGCTCTGGACTTGTCTTTTCGGCAGGAACCTCCTGCACCTCCTGTTGAATATCTTATGTCAGCCATTGTTTTGCCTTTGCCAATACATTATCAGAAGAGAAAGCATTGTTCTTGTATTGAGGATTCAAAAGACTTGCAAGCACAACATTTTTAATCTGTTCATGCATCTGAAAATATATATCAATCAAAGCTCTTTGGCTCGACAGAACATGATTTGAAAGTTGGAGGGTATCATCATTTGAATTTGAAAGTTGGAGGGTGTTGTGAGCCATGACACTGAGGTATGACATATCATCAAGCAGCCTCATCATTCCTTTCCGCAGGTTTGCTCCACTGTCTCGAAGTAGCACAAGCATCACTCTGTCTTTGTTGATTCCCTAGTCTTCAAGCATGCCTAGAAACATTTCTGTACTGTACTCAGTGTGGGATCCTTGCATCACTTTTGTATCCAACACCAATTGCCTTTTTGTCCATCTGCTGTCAATGAAGCGGCATGTAAGATTCATTGACGCCTGGCAGTAAGGGTTGCTTGCTGGCACCCTGTTGTGGGTTGGTGGCTGATGCCTGGCAGCGTGGCTTGCTTGCTGGCACCCTGTTGTGGGTAGGTGGCTGATGCCAGGCAGTGTGGGTGGCTTGCTGGCACCCTGTTGTGGGTTGGTGGCTGACGCCTGGCAGTGTGGGTTGCTTGCTGGCACCCTGTTGTGGGTTGGTGGCTGACGCCTGGCAGTGTGGGTGGCTTGCTTGCGTGCACCCTATTGTGGGTTGGTGGCTGACACCTGGCAGTGTGGGTTGCTTGCTGGCACCCTGTTGTTGGTTTGTGGCTGACGCCTGGCAGTGTGGGAGGCTTGCTTGCTGGCACTCTGTTGTGGGTGGCTGGCTGGCTTGCTGGAACACTGTGGTGGCCGGGTAGCTGGCTTGGTGTCACCCTGTTGTTGGTGGCTTGGCTGGCTTGCTGGAACATTGTGGTGGGTGGGGGGCTGGCTTGGGGTCATCCTGTTGTGTGGGTGCCTGGCTTGGTGTCACTCACTCACCCTGGCCTGTTGTGGGTCGGATGGCTGGCAGCTGGCACCCTGTGGTGGGTGGCTGAGGCCAGGGCCTGTGGATGGATGGCTGGCACCGTGACCAGACCGGACTGCAGCTGGCTACACACACAGAAATGATAAATTATGTCAGGTATGGGCCACGCAGTCGTGGGAGGCGGTGTTAGAAGGCAGAACGTGTGCGCGCAACATACGCTATGATGTCACGGCAATATCGGTAATCCAAAGGCCGATTCCGATATATCAGGAAAAATGCAAATTGGCCCTTGATATATCGATGTTGCTGATAATTGGCCGATCTCTAGTTTACAGTGCATCTCTGAAGTGAGCAAGAGAGGGTGACTGCTTTCCTATATACAGTAAGATCATGGAGAATGAATGTAGACACTTTTTAACAGGAAGTCAGATCACAGCATCAGAAAAGTAGAAAAAAAGGAATTTGATGGAGGCTTTGAGCAACAGAGGGCACTTTCTAGAGTTTAAAATAAATATTTAAATACATTTTTTTTTCTTCTTTCAACCACTTGCACTCTGGAAGGTTTTTACCCTCTTCATGACCAGGTCATTTTTTGCTATTCAGGACTGCGCTACTTTAACTGCCAATTGCGCGGTCATGCAACACTGTGCGAAAAATAAATTCATATCCTTTTTGATCACATGCTAGATATGTGATCAAGCGCACAGTGGCCGCCGTGCTGCAGTACATGTATGTAGGGTGGTCCGCAAGCGGTTAAACAGGAGTTTAGTGTTACTTTAACCACTTGCCGACCGCCGCAAGTACATATACTGCGGCAGTCAGCCCCGGCCAGGCAAAGTGACGTACCGGTACTTCACTAGCCTGTCACTGGCTTGTGAGCCAATAGCGGGCGAGTGCGCTCCCGCTGAGGCGCGCGCCCGCTCCGGCTCGTTCCCTAACAAGTCAGTGCATGTGACCGGCGGACCCGATGTCCGCCGGTCACTCGCGATCGTTCGCCGGGAAGGGAGAAAGGCAGGTGGCTAATGTAGATAAGCCGCCTGTCATTCTCCCCCGTGTAAAAATGGAAATCAGACGGTTCTACTATGTAGGACTGTTGATCTGTGTTTTTACACTAGTAGCCATGTCCCATCACAGTTAGAAACATGCCCCTAGGACACACTTAATCCCTCCCTCTCCAATACAGTTAACCCCTTCCTTGCCAGTGTCATTTTTACAGTAACAGTGCATATGTATAGCACTGATTACTGCAGTAATGACACTGGTAACCCCGTCAAGTCCCGCAAAAAATAATTGCAGATCGCCGCCATTACTCGTTAAAAAAAAACCACCAAAAATGACAAAAATCTTTCCCTTTGTTAGTAAACGCGATAACTTTTGCACAAACCAATCAAAATACGCTTTTTGCGATTTTTTTTTTACTAAACATATGTATTGCATAAAACAAATTGGCCAAAAATGTTAAAAAATTTTGAATTTTAAATTTTTTTGGGGGGGAATTTCATATAAAAAAAATGTGAAAAATATTGTTATTTTTGCAAAATTTACGCTTTTTTTTGTTTATAGTGCATGATCAAGATATCGCACAGGTGATCAAATACCACCAAAAGAAAGCTCTGTTTGTGGGAGAAAAAGGACGTCAAATTAGTTTAGGTACATTGTCGCACGACCGCGCAATTGTCCGTTAAAGTCACGCAGTAAAAAATCACAAAAAAAACCCTGGTCAGGAAGTGGGTAAAATCTTCCGGGGCTTAAGTGGTTAACCAGTTCCTGCCTGCCAACGATACATTTACCGTGGGTGGGTGGCACAGGCAGACTGGATCACATACATGTATTTCACCAACTGATGGTCCACTAGACACTGCAGATTGTGGCTCCCCGTACCTGGGTGCTATCACGTGATTGTTATGCGATCACATGATTACAATGTAAACACAACTGTTATGAATGGGTTTAATTAATAACAGCTGTGCTTAGTATTGTGATGCTGTGATTGGCCCAAAGCTATCACATGGTATCTGGGCCAATAACAGCACAGTGAGTAAAAATAGAATAAAAATGCTAAAAACGGAAAAATATTGTCAGGCTGGGTTCACACTGCTGTGCTGAGTGGCTCACAGCAGGGGTCTGGTGCATCCCTGTTCTCTCAAATTTTTGTCTGGATTCGGACCTGAAACAGACTAGAAGATGCACAGACACACAGCTCTTTTGCAAACCGTTCCGCAGCCGTCCTGGAGATATGCGAACAGGCTCCATTGAGAGCTGCTCACAGTCTCCTGTAATGTGAATTTGATGTGGGGAAACCCACATCCAATTCGCATAAGTGTGAACCGAGCCTCAAAAAAAAACATGTCTAAAAAATTTGAATCAATTTTTCAAATATATACCATAGTTTGTAGACGATATAACTTTCACATAAACCAATTATTTTACACTTATTGGGATTTTTTTTTTTTTTTTTTTACCAAAGACATGTAGCAGAATACAATACGGCCTACATTTATGAAGACGTTTGATTTTACTGGATATGTTTTATAACAAATATAGAAAAGATTTTTTTTTTTTCAACATTTTCGGCCTTTTTTTGTTTATATTGCAAAAAATCGAGTGCTCTATTTGTGTGAAAAAAATGATATAAATTTAATTTGCGAACAATATTGCATGATTGCACAATTGCCAGTTAAAGTAGCACAGTGCTAAATAGCAGAGGTTAAGTGGTTAAAGGAACAGTACACAATAGGAATTACAAAAAATCACAAATACAACGAAAACTAAATAAAATAAATTGTCCTAAATACAACCCTAAAAAGAACCCTTTGATGAAATAAAAAAAAAAAAGTTGTTTTTTCTTTTAAGCAGATTTCACCTAACCAGCTCAATGAGCTAAATTAAGAGTATCTGCTTCTGCTGATGGCTTTCACAGGGAAATCAATTTGGCCAAAATAATTCCACTCATCCATACCAGTTCATATACACTGCCTTGAAAAGGTATTTATACATTTTCCACATTTTGTCATGTTACAACCAAAAAAGAAATGTATTTTATTGGGATTTTCTGTGATAGACCAACACAAAGTGGTACATAATTGTAAAGTGGAAGGAAAATGATCAATAGTTTTCAAAACTTTTTACAAATCAATATGTGAAAAGTGTGGCGTGGATTTGTATTCAGCCCCCCTGAGTCAATACTTTGTAGAACCACCTTTCCCTGCAATTACAGCTGAAAGCCTTTTTGGGGATGTCTCTACCAGCTTTCCACATCTAGACAGTGACATTTTTGCCCATTCATCTTGCAAAATAAATAGTTATATAACCGCTGCGCCTAGTAAAAGTATAATCTGCAGAAAATTTTATTAAAATGGTACAAAAAGCTGCTGACACAATATTGTGGAATAAACAATATAATAGACACATAAAAAACAAATGGTGCAGCGCTAAACAATAAATGACATGAAGCTGTTAAAACGTCCACATCCAGAAAGATAGTCCTAAAGGATTTCACATACCAGAGTGCAGCTTAAACCAGAGGCCACCACCGACACCCAACAACACAGCCTCTTGCCATCCATTTCTGACCCTCATTACTAAGGTCAAAAAAAACGGTGTTCAACTCTCCAGCGGGCCCCTAGATTGGCAACAACCTCTTTCCAGCTCTCTCAAAGGATCTCTTTGCAAAATAGCCCAAGCTCTGTCAGATTGGATGGAGAGCCTCAATGAACAGCAATTTTCAAGTCTTGCCACAGATTCTCATTTGGATTTAGGTCTGGACTTTGACTGGGCCATTCTAACACATGAATATGCTTTGATCTAAACCATGGGTGTCCAACCTTTTAGACTCTCTGGGCCACATTGAGTGTAGAGAAATTTTCTCGGGCCGCATATAAAATATATGCTATAGTTAAGGCATGTAATAAAATGCCGATGCGGCCCCCGCACTAATTTAACACAACTAGAGGATGATCAAATTAAATGGAATCAGTATACAGAGGTTTACTTCTTCTGAGAGACAATAAAGGAACACTCTAACCACCATGACCACTTCAGTGATTTGAAGTGGTCATGGTGGTAGGAGCCAGCCGCTGCCTACCGTTAGTTGGAAGCTGCTGTGGCCATGCACCAGACCCGGCTTCCTTCCTCCCCAGCAAAAAAAGATTGTCAGGGGGCAGTGGGCCGCATTGCCTGCGGTTCTGGGCCACATGCGGCCCTTAGGCCGCAGGTTGGACATGCCTGATCTAAACCATTCCATTGTAGCTCTGGCTGTATCTTTAGGTTCGTTGTCGTGCTGGAAGGTGAACCTCCGCCCCAATCTCAAGTCTTTTGCAGATTCTTAACAGGTTTTCTTCTAAGATTGCTCTGTATTTGGCTCTATCCATCTTCCCATCAACTCTTACCAGCTTCCCTGTCCCTGCTGAAGAAAAGCATCCCCACAACATGAAGCATGAAAACATAGTATTTTGCTTTTAGACCAAAAAGTTCAGTTTTGGTCTCATCTGACCAGAGCACCTTCTTCCACATGTTTGCTGTGTCCCCCACATGGCTTTCTTTTAACAATGGCTTTCTTCTTGCCACTCTTTCATAAAGGCCAGATTTGTGGAGTGCACGACTAATAATTGTCCTGTGCATGCCTCCCAACTTTGTGAGATGGGAACGAGGGACACCTATTATCAAAAGTATGTAGGCATAAGACACAACCCTTTCCACGTCCCTTTAAAGGAAAATTATATAAAAAAATGATTGGTTAATCCCACAAGTGCTTTTTTTTTTACCACTACTATTACTTTTTTAGCACTGGGAATCACCTTTGGATTGACAAATAGTGCATTTTATATATAACTATATAGATCAAACCAAAAATGAGTGACAAATAAAGAGGAAAGAGGGACATTTTTCCAAATCAGGGACAGTTTCTCGAAATCAGGGACAGTCTCTCGAAATCAGGGACAGTTGGGAGTTATGGTCCTGTGGATAGATTCTCCCACCTGATCTGTGGATCCCTGCAGCTTCTCGAGTGTTACCATGGGCCTCTTGGCTGCTTCTCTGATTAATGCTCTCCTTTCCCAGCCTGTCAGACCCCCTTGGGGGCTGCTGGTTAATGAAACATCCTCTGCACTCCCTGGACCCTGAAAAACATCCGATCCACTAGGCACTACAGGTTCAGTCATTTTCTTTGAAATTGTGCAAAGATACTCTCAACACTCAGATACCAGTGTAACTATTTACTGGAATAAAGCAGATGAAGCATGCAGATAATGAACAAAAAATCTGTAGGTAATAGTAGGTATGGTGTCAATCTTCCAAATCTCAGTAATATATGCGAAGCCTGGGAGACTGACACCAGCAAATGTTAAACACTTAACAATATAAATATATATATACAGTGGCGTAGCGTGGGGGGTGCAGGGGGGGCGGGTCGCACCGGGCGCAACATCTGGGGGGGCGCATCTGCAGTGTCACTCTGTCTGTCTGACTATGACATACACAATTCACACACTGTCTGTGGCTGCCTTCATCTTTAGGCTGGGAGATGTCCAGCGCGGCCGCCCTATGGCTGAAAATGGCAGGTCGGGGCGGGGAGGGGCTGGACTGTGCCTCACCTGTCCATTGATGTAGGGTGTGGTGGCTTTGCAAACCAAGCCCTGCCTATGCCGCCTCTCCTCACTGGTCAGTCAGTTTAGCAGCGAGTGAGTCAGCAGCCTGGCGCTGCCACAGAGTGGGTTTTTTTTTTTTTTTTAATCACCTGATTATAGCCAGAGGCTCTAAAAGGCTTCAAAAAAGGGTGGACCCGGGGCGCAGAGCAGTGAAAATTCCTTATTGTCACACCGATCCTCCTCCTGGCCAATTAGGAAGCGGGTCCGAGACCCGTTCCTGCTTGGCCGAAAGGAGGAGGCGGGAGGACTCGAGGAAACGCGGGGAACTGAGGAGAAGCCGTCGCTGCAGGTAAGTCTCTTTGCATTGAAGGGGGCATACTGGTCTGTCTGCATTGAAAGTGGGCACGCTGTGGTCAGTCTGCATTGAAATGGGGCACGCTGGTCTTTCTGCATTGAAAGGGGGCACGCTGGTCACTCTGCATTGAAAGGGGGCACGCTGGTCTCTCTGCATTGAATGGGGGCACGCTGGTCTCTCTGCATTGAAAGGGAGCACGCTAGTCTCTCTGCATTGAAAGGGGGCACGCTGGTCTTTCTGCATTGAATGGGGGCACGCTGGTCATTCTGCATTGAAAGGGGGCACGCTGTTCTCTCTGCATTGAAAGGGGGCACGCTGTTCTCGCTGCATTGAAAGGGGGCGCGCTGGTCTCTCTGCATTGAATGGGGGCAAGCTGGTCTCTCTGCATCGAAAGGGGGTACGCTGGTCATTCTGCATTGAAAGGGGGCACGCTGGTCATTCTGCATTGAAAGGGGGCATGCTGGTCTCTCTGCATTGAAAAGGGGCACGCTGGTCTCTCTGCATTGAAAGGGGGCACGCTGGTCATTCTGCATTAAAAGGGGACACGCTGGTCTCTCTGCATTGAAAGGGGGCGCGCTGGTCATTCTGCATTAAAAGGGGACACGCTGGTCTCTCTGCATTGAAAGGGGGCACGCTGGTCATTCTGCATTGAAAGGGGGCATGCTGGTCTCTCTGCATTGAAAGGGGGCACGCTGGTCTCTCTGAATTGAAAGGGGGCACGCTGGTCATTCTGCATTAAAAGGGGGCACGCTGGTCTCTCTGCATTGAAAGGGGGCACGCTGGTCATTCAAACTTGTATTTAGATGCATTTTACTTTAATTACATCAGTATTTTCATAACAAACAATACATGTGCTTAGGGGGTAAGGGTTTCTTTAACTAATCTAGTGGAAGAGACTCGAGTGCTAAAATACCGCAGGTTAGGGGGCGCAAATTAGTTGCCTTGCCCCGGGTGCTGACAACCCACGCTACGCCACTGTATATATATATATATATATATATATATATATATATATATATATATATATATATATATATAAATATTTATATTAAGTGAGAGTGACTATAGTGTATTATTGCTATAACTGCTATAGTGTGACTCAGATATAGTATCCTCAACTGTAATATGCTTCTTATGCAGCTAAATAATCAGTCTAAATCAACTGGCAGAAATTTTCTAGAACCGGGGGCCCCCTTTAAGGATGAAAGAAAGTATAGTCTCTATGCTAGCAAGGCCTTGCACTTCTTCGCCGGCAGTCGGAGCTCTTTTATCACTCTTCAGGTGATATTTGTAATCCAAGGTTATAGATGTTAATGAGATCCTAACTGCTGTCAGTGTATTCTGTGTGCAAATATATACTTGCGATTCCCAAAGGTCACCAGGCACTTTAATGCAACGTCAGTGTCCACGAATGACCCTTTGGTCCTCCAGCAGGTCTACTCCTTTTGATGCTGCGTCGCGGGAAGACTCTCAGCATACACTGTACTACGCTGCTCTCTCAGCACTGCTCGCTGTCCCTTCAGCTCTCACACTGGACCTGTCACCTTCCTGTGACTACCGCCGTCCACTCCAGTCAGGATGGGCTCTCCGCACTTTAGGCCGCACTCTCAGGCTTCCGTCTGGGTCAATCTCTGTCTGCAGCTCTCCTTCTCTGATCCACACTCCATGAGTCCCCGAAGCAAGAGAGCGCATATCCGACCACGCCCCCAGTATATACCCCCTCCCATGAGCCTCCACGGATCCCCAAAGCTCCCTGAGTGTGTAGTTCAGTCAGTCATCCATCCCATGGTCTCCACCCTCCTTCCAAACTACATTCCCCATTAACCAGTTCAGCACTCCTAGGGAGAAACCAATCCTTCTTATGAAACTCTTAAAGGAGCATCCTGACATGGCCAAACTGCGATCCAACATAAGGACACAGTAATTCTAGCACAGCTATATGATGGATTGAACAGTGCTCTGTGGGATGTTCAAAGCTTTGGATATTTTATTTATAATCTAACCCTGCTTTAAACTTCTCCACAACTTTATCCCTGCCCTGTCTGGTGTGTTCTTTGGCCTTCATGATGCTGTTTGTTCCCTAAGGTTTCTCTAACAAACCTTTGGGGGCTTCACAGAACAGCTGTATGTGTACTGATATTAAATTACACGCAGGTGGACTTAATTTACTAATAGGGTGACTTCTGAAGGAAATTGGTTCCACCCAATTTTAGTTAGGGGTGTCAGAGTAAAGGGGGCTGAATACAAATGCATGCCACACTTTTCAGATATTTATTTATAAAAAAAAATTGAAAATGATTTATAATTTTGCTTTCACTTCACAATTATGTGCCACTTTGTGTTGGTATATTTATTACATAAAATCCCAATAAAACACATATTTACGTTTTTGGTTGTAACATGAAAAAATGTGGAAAATTGTTATCAATACTTTTTCAAGGCACTCTATAGTATAAACTAGTGATGGCGAACCTTAGTACCCCAGATGTTTGGGAACTGCATTTTCTATGATACTCATGCACTCTGCAGTGTATTTGAGCATCATCGGAAATGTAGTTCTAAAACATCTAGGGGCAAAGGATCGCTGTATAAACTAATTGGAATTTTTGCATAACAGCCAAACAATCTGCACCAATGTTTTCTAAATACCATGCAAGAAATCGTCAAACCACTCAGCAAGCCCCGGTCTTCCCCATTGTATGCTGTATAGGGGGCAGTACTTGTCAGTCTGCAATGCTGATCTACTGATAGGTCCTCTTCTTCAGTGTGTGTGTGTGTGTGTGTGTATGGGGGAAAGTTGGTTGGGGTACAGTCATAAGAAAAACGTCTATCTGCAGACAGTGTTGATCCCAACTTCCAGACCCTGCCCCTGAGGATCCTTCCCTGAACCCCGCCCCTGAGGATCACCAGATCCCTATTCCTGCTCTAATTGCACTCACTCAGCACAAGCCTTTTCTTCTTGGAGACATCAAACAATCAAGACATAATATTGTTCCTGCACTGCACAGAGCCCGTCTTTATTGCTGACCATTAAAGTGGAAATAAACCCATAGTTTCAATGCTTTCTCAAAATAGATACATTCAAGGCATTCTGGGAATGATAACTGTCACAGCTGTTTTTTTCCTAACCGAACTGTAAGACGATCAAATGACTTGTGTCAGAAATGATGGCATGTGCATCACCATGGCAACCGCAGATCAAACATAGGCTAGGATGGCAGCTTATTTGGCTGTAAAGGAAAGGAGGGCTTAGTTCTGCTTCAGGTTTAAGCATCTTCAACATTAGAGTCGGTGCAGCTTCTATGCCTGACCCTTCCCTGTCCTGCTCAATCACAGAAGCCTTTGAATTATGTGAACTCATTTGCAATATACAAAGGCTTCTGTGAATAGGAAGCAGAGGGGAGGGGTGGGCATAGTTGCTCTGTGTGCCTTTATTTCCTCTCCCGCGGCACCTAGTGTCAGTGTATGCTCTGGCAGAGCCATAAACCAGTCAGATATCAATAATAGAGATACGTTCAGCTTTAAAGCCTCACTCCAGGATAAAATCCTCCCCCTGGTCACCGCCTCTAACAAATTGCAATATTAAAAAAAACAAAAAACAACCCTATCCAAATGCCCTTTTTATTTGCTTGTAACCAAGGTTATGTGATGCTCCAGCCCCAGGTCTTCTCTTCTTCTGCTTACTTCATGGCTTGGGGCCTTCTGTGGGTGTCCACAATGATGCCTGCCTTGGTTAGAAGTGGGTAGAATAAAGGGCTGGTAAAAACTGTTTATGCCCAGAACCGGGCTTTAAGAGTAGACAATTACAGGGCTCTTTTATTGGTGCTATCATGCCTTCTCAGGAGCTAGGTGACAGCTTATGAGGTCAGGCAGTTCATAGAACAGGAACTGTAAGGCTTTTGGTGACCGCTGACCCCTGACTCTCAAGCTGAAGGGTCAGACACATATAAATGTTACACAAGTAATCCTGTACAACTATAACTAAATACAAAGAAATGTGAAAAAAAATTGGCATGGAGGACAGCGGGACATCAAGCTTCACAGCTCTGTGTTGGAGGCGACGTCCTTCCATGAGGAGTACGAAGAATTCGGTACAAACAGTCCGCACAGACATGATGTTAGTGGGAGCTGTCACCTCCACTTCAAATAAACTGCCATCAGTACAGGAGAGGATGATGAACTCTATAAACTGAGCAGACGTTGCGGGGTGTCGCTGATGGCCAGTACAGAGAGCCCAGGGCACCGCCGCTGGAATATCACTGTGTATAGGCGGAGTATGCTGGCACCGGCCACACAGATCAAATATTTACTGCCCATCTCCACAGAAACTTCACTAACACAGAAAGAGAAGCAACAAACTCCTGAAATTGTTTTAATAATAGACTCAACCTGAACACCAGAATCCACTCTGCAACAATTGAGCAAGCAGCCGTAGATACAGTAATCTGTATTTCACCCACCCCAAACAAATCATCATGAACATAAGCACAAACAACATCCAGAAACAACAGGATGCCATCACAGACAAATTGTCACAACTAGCAGAGACTACACTGCAAAAACGTCCCTGTTCCGGAGTCATGTTGTCCTCCTACTTCCAAGGAAGGACAAACCAAACCTTATTATCCAGCATATCAACAGAGAGCTGGCAACTAAAATAGCTTAAAGCCTATTGTTTACCTTGTACAAAATAGTTCCATAACACCTCAACACCTCCACAACCACAACCACCTCAACAAATAAGGGGTAAGCCATCTGTCATAGAATGTTGGGACATTGGGAGGAATTCAATATAGCATTTACAACACTTTTCTGGTGGCACTGCCCTTTCAAATGGGCTGCTCCAGATTAAAAAATCACTTTGAACAGTTTTTGTAGCCTTACCGAAATGTGCCACAGATCCAGATAGTTCCTCATAGCCCCACTTTTACAAACTGGCACTACGGCTGCAATAAATTAAAAAAAGAATTACCTCCAGGTTTGTAGTTAACAAAATTGGATGGAATTAAGACCATCTCTAAGTTGGTGTATAGAGACAGGCAGAGTGCCTATCTCTGAGTGCTTTTGTATAGCAGAGCGACATACACTATATTAGCAAATGTATTTGGATACCTGCATTTACATGCACATGAACTTTAATGGCATCCCAGTCTTCAGTCCGTAGGGTTCAATATTGAGTTGGCCCACCCTGTCTTGTCCACAAGGTTTACGAGTGTGTCTATGGGAATGTTTGACTATTCTTCCTTAAGCACATTTGTGAGGTCAGGCACTGATGTTGGAGAGAAGGCTTGACTCGCAGTCTGCACCCCATCCCATAGGTGTTCTGTCGGGTTGAGCTCAGGACTCTATACAGGACAGTCAAGTTCCTCCACCCCAAACTCGCCTTGATTGGTCACAGCAATCGCATGGTACCAGGGCGGCCTAATACAACAATCTAGACAGTGGACACAGAGGGTGACATATCACAGTGCTACGTGGCCCTTAGGGTGCACATGAAGAGCACATCTGGAGGATGTCATATGATGTCTACCCAGGAAAAGGAAGCTCCCTCCTAGCCATCATTTTATAATAGGCTGGGCGGGAAGTGGTTAAAGTGGCTCTAAAGTTGAAAAGTCAAAAACTGAGAACAAGCAAGCTCTTTTTTTTATTCATTTTATACTATTGTGATCTCTGTGATTATTCACAGTGATCACATGGTATAGGGGCCAATCACAGCAGGCCTGTACCATGTGATAGATGTAGACAATCACAACTATCACAATAGTACACAATGACACATGAATGCATATCATTCATAAAAATGATTGCTTATACCTATGATCAGATCATCACTGTAATAAGCAATCATAGTTGGAAAAATAATCCTGTTTACCTCCCTAGAGAACAGTATGTTTTTTTTTTATACATACTGTCATCAGTCCCTGATCACTGTGACACCAGTCAAATGATGAAGCTGTACTGTTCTAGTGACACTATGTAAAAGAATAAGTGAAAAAAAAAAATATTATTTAATTTCTTTATTTTCCAAAAATTGAGGCAAAAAATTACAACTTCAAAAAACTCACAATGCCCCTTACTAAATGCCTCTGGCTGTCTACTTTCCAAAAAAAGGGTAATTATGGGCAGGATTTATCCACGCATGAGGATTACATTTTCATATATATATATATATATATATATATATATATATATATATATATATATATACATATACATATGTATATATATATATATATATATATATATATATATATATATATATATATGTATTTCATAGTCTGTAGACTCTATGGAGTTGATTTACTAAAAGTTAATAGTGTAAAACCTGGTGCAGCTGTGCATGGTAGCCAATCAGCTTCTAACTTCAGTCTGCTAATTTAAGCTTTGACAAAAAAAAGTTCTCATTCTCTTGAACCGACCACAAAGGCAAATAGACTGTGCACTTTGCAAGTGCAGGCACACTCCCCATTTGACCCAAAACTTAGTAAATTAGGTGAAGCTTCATTCACAAAGAATACCCAATCACAAGCAGAAAAGAAAGAAAGAACATTTTTTTGCTTTGACATGATTGGATGATGGAAGTCTGCAGAACTTCCCCTCCTTTACTAAGTTCTGAAGCCAATTCCCTTGCAGAGTGCACCTGCAATTGCAAATTGCACAGTTTATTTGCCTTTAGTCAATCAACCCCAATGTTTGATTGTGCAATATTGTCTAGATTTGCCAAAAACAAGTGGAAGGGATGACCCAATTGAATGTAAATTGTAGAACACACCAATTTATAGGTGAAAGACGTGTGTAACATACTGAATTATCTTTGCATTGAGAATCACCCCTTTTGATATTAATAAACAAGTCCCAAAAAAAGAACAAACGCAGACTTTTTAGATCAACATATAGGTTGGGCCTCACACTTCAGCTAGAACAGATATTGTACAATTGGATTGTTGTGTGTGCTGCATCCATCTTCTAGGTCTGCCCTGACCCAGCAGCATATCCTGGAAAAGGTCAACTCTGATTTCTCTTAGTGGTAACTTGCTGACCCCACACAGCACAGACACCCTGGGGTCCCAGAGGGGATTCTGCAACTCATACAGGTTTGGAATTTCCTCTCACCTTCAGATCATTTTGGGGCTTCATCTGCAGATTTTGCAGAATTCTGAACAGCAGTGGACGATGATCTGGAGTTTATTTTTCTGACATCACTCCACTCATAAATCATGTGGAAGGTATTTCATTATATATCCTGCATCTGCTCCGCTCTCTCTTATCTTATGTCAAATATTGGAATTGTATCTGCGTCAGAGGAGTTGGGGGGGGGGGGGGTCTGTTCTCCTGGAGTTCCCTCTCTGGATATTACTTCCAAGTAATATGCAGGGCGTAAAATCCTCAATGTGATTACACAGACTCAGTTTGGACACAATACAGGTGCCTCTTCCCCAATATATATAACTGTCTGATACCTATGTGTTGCTCAGATACCATTTGAAGCATGAACGATGGATTGCAGATAATGACCTTCATTTAGTCTGAGATCCCCCACTTTACTCATCTGTCTTCCCTTTACAGCAGCATTTACTCTCCCCACCACAGATACCCCAAGAATGTGGATGTACCCCGTGCCTCCTTGTGTCCTGATCTGTCAGTGTAGTGAAAACTGTTTCATATGATTATGTAAATCCATACAGAGCATGGAGAAGACAAGGGAAATCCTATATTGACCTCACTATAGTTTGCTCCAAATGTCTGGACTTTAAAGGATGTGGAGTTGTCACAAATTGGTGAGCACCAGAATTTAATATGTAAAAAAACAGATTTTATTCATGATACAAATCTAAAAGGTATTTAGAGAGAAAGATATAAAACATAAATTCCATCAACATCAATACAAACTATAAAGTGCTCTGGATGGAGTTATGAGTCTATAAGAGGCCTTTAATGCTGCACAGTGCTCTGGACAGTGGCTGTAAGGCTACACAGTGCTCTGGACCATGGTCTGAGGAGGCCTGTAATGCACACAGTGCTTTGGACATGGATAGTCTGACGAGGAAGCCTGTAATGCATTGCACACAGTGCTCTGAACAGTAGGCTGAGGAGGCCTGTAATGCACACAGTGCTCTGGACGGTGGTCTGAGGAGGCCTGATATGCTGCACAGTGCTCTGAACGGTGGCTGTAATGCTACACAGTGCTCTGGACAGTGGTCTAAGGAGGCCTGTAATGCTGCACAGTGGTCTGGATGGTGATCTGAGAGGCCTGTAATGCTACACAGTGCTCTGGACGGTGGTTTGAGGAGGCCTGTAATGCTGCACAGTGCTCTGGATGGTGGTATAAAACGATGAGAGGCCTGTAATGCTGCACAGTGCTCTGGACAGTGGTCTGAGAAGGCCTGTAATGCTGCACAGTGCTCTGGACAGAGGCTGTAATGCTACACAGTGCTCTGGACGGTGGTCTGAGGAGGCCTGTAATGCTGCACAGTGCTCTTGACGGTGGTCTGAGAGAAACCTGTAATGCAACACAGTGCTCTGGATAGTGGTCTGAGGGGAGGCCTGTAATGCACAGTGCTCTGGGATGGTGGTCTGACTCTGAGAGGCCTGTAATGGTGGTCCCAGATCCCGAGGGATGGCCTGCAATGCACAGTGCTCTAGATGCCGGTGGTCAGAGGAGGCCTGTAATGCACACAGTATTACAGGCCTGTAATATACACAGTATGCAACGGTGTTCTGAGGGGAGGCCTGTAATTGTACACACTTACAGGCCTCTCTGCTTTGAACGGTCGTCTTTGGGAGCGGGACTCTCATCGGGAGGCCTGTAATGCAGAGTGCTGCTCTGGACAGTCGTCTGAGGACTCGGAGGCCTTTAATGCTGGCTGCACAGCCTGCTAACTGCTACTAAGCGAAGCATGCTATGGACTCGAGTCACTTGCTTGCTTGCTGGAAGTGGAAGCAGACGGAACTCAGTGGAAACCGGAAGTTCATGAGGGTAAACTTCCCTGCCTCACGATTTTGTCTAGTTTTCATTCATTAATGAAAACGTAATTGATTTTCATCATAGTTTTTGTCAGTGGAAGAAAATGTGGTGTACTTTTTGTTTCGTCTTCGTCATCATAAAAAGGCTGCTGACAAAAATTTTTACGGGAAGGTTTTCGTTGATGTAATTAACACTGGTTGTCCCTCTGTGTCCTCAGACCTCCAGCTTGTAAGCTTGTAAGCAGATACGTATTAACATTGAGTATTTGTGCTGTTGTGATATATTGCACTGTGTACCTAAGCAGATAGTCCTGGCTGCCTGGGATGGGAAGGGGTTAATAGTGTTTCAGATCTTTCCTGGGTTTTTCTTGAGTCCTGCCCCCTGGAGTGGGTCCATAAAATTCAGGACTTTTTTAAAGCTGGGCTGGTGGAGCAGGTCACAGGCTCAATGCTGTCCCCCTCAAAATGTTGCATTCGGCACATAAGCTGTACAGCGTCATGGGAGAAGAGTGTCTCCCAGTAAGAGCCTCAACTTAATATGTATATGTGCAAGGTGAATGGTTCACTTTTAAGCATGGAGTGCCACTTTAATGCTGATTCTCGCACAAATGCGGTTCCACCTGGTCCTAGGCACTAGTGAGCCCATTCACAGAGAGGTCCCCATCTACAGGGCGAGTAGGCCTCACCCACAAGCTGTTCACATGTGTTGCCAAAGCTATCCTGGAAATCACTGAGAGAAAGGCTGCCTATAAGAATAAGTAAAAGCAGCTGTCTTCTGAACTGTTGTTATAGAAACCATATACAGACTATGCTATACAGCCACGTTACACTGATTGAACCACAGAGACATTGTTGTGAGGAGTCCATGTTTGTGCAGCTTTCATTCACATGTGTTTTGTATTATTCTATAGCAGGGGCGTTAAACTCAGCTTCATTGTGGGCGGCATCAGCATTATGGTTGCCCTTCAGGCCAGTTGTATCTGTAAGACTAGATGTCCAGAGCATCCTACCTTCCCTTACATGTCAAGAGTCCCCCACCCTCCTTTACATCACAGTGCACCCCACTTACCTTGTGCTGCTGCTGGGGGTGGAGCTGGGAAGCAGAAAGTGTAGAGTCTGGAGGAGGACCAGAGGAGGCCTGGAGTCAGCTGGCGGAATCTGCTGAATGCTAAAACCAGGGAAGGCGGTGATGAGGGGGTGTTGCAGCTGCACAGAGGCGCAGGATCTATAAGAGGAGTTCTGTCCTCCTTTCTGCTGCTTACTGCTAAGATAAAATGGGGGCAGTTATGTACTTGAACTAGAGCCTGCCATATCTCAACAGTACAAACACCCTTTATGTGGCATTCACATTTGCTATAGACAATACGGAGATGCGCATACCCATGCACCAAGGGAGAAAAAGTAGACTAACATTTATAAGGATTTAAATGAGTGGTAGGATCATTGTGTGTGATTATATAGGAGGGGGAACCCCAAGAAGTCTGTGGGTTGTTATGGCACGAAAAATACATGGTATACACATGCTATATGCATTGTGGTATACTGTGGTGCACTGTACATTGCGCTGTACAGATCAGGCCTGCAGATGTAGGTGCATCCTAAGCGGAGGGCCCACATGACTGGTTTTGACAGTCTAGGCTCAGCAGAAAAGGGGTTATTGTAAGGTGTAACTAAAATAGATAGGCCTTACCTGATTTGTTGAGGATGGGGTGGGGCAGGGTGTGTCAGGGTGGGGCAATGGTGGTCTCTTGGTGGTAGTTGGTACTCAGGGCACCATTTGGCATGGGACAGTGGAGGGTAAAGATAGTCACACCAGGCTGTTAGGTTGCTGTTATGTTTCGTAGTATGTCATTTTATGTAACTAAGAGTTTCTATTGTTAAAGATGGTTGTTTTTAATAAAAAGGCTGCTACGGCCATTTTAAAACCCAATGTAAAGTGTGTGGTGTAAGTCATTACATTGGGGTAAAGAGGGAAAAAGGAAAGTGTGGGGGTTCTTTTTGGGGGGGATTTACGGCAGCCGTATCATGGACAATACCCCAGTCTTGTAAAATACATTGAGCACATAGAACAGACGTGTTGCCACACATTGCGGCAACACATTTTAACTCATGTTGTCATAAAGCACAAGTATAAAAGGGCACAAAATAGAAGAACTCGGGTCAAGGGGGGAAATGGAGACTTCTGGAACTGCTATAGACTCGAACGGCAGTGAAATGGTTATTCCTGGCTGTTTTTCTGTTCTTTCAGAGTAACGAAGAAAAATGATCCTGCTGTACCTTGACCAATCCCTTTCTAAGTTCTGCGATGGAAAATCTTTAGGAAAATCCAAGAAATTCCTCTCATCCCCCATTGTATTTGTCCAGTAGGAAGGGGACACGGTGGCTGAGTGACATGTGAATAGATTCCCTGCAGGCCGCAGTCTCCATTGTATGAATTCTTACGCAAGTCCTCGTCACGCTGCGCTAAGCCGGAAGCTCACAATGTTATCTCTGCCTGGGACGGGGCGGGAAATGCACATTCTAACGTGGAATAAATTGTGAAAATTATCTTAAAACAACATTGAAGGAAAATAATGTTTGTGACTGGTCATGAAATATGGAAGAAGTTCGTCTGCGAGTTTCCTGAGTGCCAACGTATATAGTGAGCTAACACTGTGCCAAATCAGAGGGCAAAATAATCTTTGGAAACAAATTACTTATTACCGTTATTAATCATAATCATTTATCAGTTGTGGGACAAAAACAATTTAGTTTATTATTATTAATATCCATTTTTATAGCTCTGACAAATTCCAAAGTGCTGTATAGAGAACACTAAGTCAGTCACATCACTTTCTGTACCACAGGAACTTACACTCTGCTGTCCCACCACAATCACACATAATTGTTATTAATTGAAGCCGGGAGCGGACTACAATTATCTGACACTGCAGACTTATTCTCTGCTCGCCCAGACTGTCACTGTGCTCCCCTAGTATTGGTCTCAGATCTTCATACATCATACTCCTGAGACTGGAAGAGAGCATTGTGGGAACGGTAGTCTCCTGAAAGGAATTACTGTACCGCTGAACTCTTTGTGGACTACACCTCCCAGCAGGCCATTCGCTCCAGGGGAGAATTGTGGGAGAGACTATAAAGGGATCGGCCGACCAGGTCCACTCTCTCTTGCTTCCCAGGATCCATTGTGTGTGCATCGGTCCACCGCAGAGAGCGGACTGCGGCCTACTGCACACCACCCAGCTGGCTGCAGACTCAGCCAAGGCGGAGCAGATGACACACGCCACGTCGCGGACATCCCTGCAGCATCGATGATCGTGTCGGAGTCATGGAACTCACTGAATCAGCAGACCACGGTCATCTCAGTGTCTCACAGCGTGGAGAGTTGCCTTTCCTTGTCCTTCCAGGAGATATAAGAGGGTTTGGTGAGAGAGCACCTGCTCAAAGTCTAGTTATCAATTGCTACAGCATCTCTTGAACACTGTATACAGACACTTTACATTTGGATCAGTTAGTGGATCATCATTAAGAATCAGAATCCGGTATCTAGCATTGCCTGTCTCCCACTGTGCTACACTTGGGAATCATTTGTTCCTTGAGCTCTAACTGCTGGTGACAATAATAGCAAGGCCTTGCATTTTGAACATTGCTATTTTATTGCTTTTAAAGGGGACACGGTACTGGTATCTAGACTACCTCATCTCTCATAAGCACACAGGTACTGTAGGCCGGCCTGGGGTTCCCCTTTAGTAGGAGTGGTCCTGGCGGTTTACCTAGGGCCTAGTTGATTATTACCTCTTTTAAGCCTTCCTTTTTGAGTAAAGTAAATCTAAGAGTTAAAACAGAATTTCATTGTGTCGGTGTGTCATTGAAAGGTATACGCAAAATGTCTGAACCTAGAGTGTCAGGTGGGCTGGACAGTTCACAGGGTCAAAGCGGCACAGAAGAACATGCAATTATCAGCAGCCCTCAAGGGGGCAGTGCTACATAATATTACTTTTTTTTTTTTTCTATAGCCCTGACATATTCCACAGTGCTGTACACAGAACACTGAGCCAGTCACATCAGTCTCTACACAAAAGGAGCTTACATTCTTATGTCTCATTAGTCCAGTTACACACTATTAATATTACACTGCACTTCCATACCAGGCCTATTCTGGCACTCCTCTCTACATGTAAAAATCAGAATTTGTTTGCTAGAAAATTACTCAGAACCCCAAACATTATATATGTTTTTTTAGAAGAGACCCTAGGGCAGTGATGGCGAACCAGTAACACAGTGCCGAATCGCAAAATATGGCCTGGTCATTAAGGGGGCAAATCCTTCCGGTCCAGTGGTTAATGTCTAAACCGCTGGCAACAAAAGGCCAGTAATGGCGAACCCTGGCACCCCAGATGTTTTGGAACTACATTTCCCATGATGCTCAACAACACTGCAGAGTGCATGAGCATCATGGGAAATGTTGTTTCAAAAAATCTGGGGTGCCAAGGTTCCCAATAACTGCCCTAGGGAATAAAATGGTGGTTGTTGCAACTTTTTATGTGACGGTATTTGTGCTTTAATTTTTCAAGCGTGTTTTTTTTTTTTTTTTTAAAGAAAAACAGTTTCATGAATAAAAAGAAAAAAACACTAAAGTTAGCCTGATGTTTTTTGTATAATATAAAAGATCAGTAAATAGATATCTAACATGTCACGCTTTAAAATTGCGTACGCTCGTGGAATGGTGCCAAACTTTAGTACTTAAAAATCTCCATAGGCGACGCTTACAATTTTTTACAGGTTACCTGTTTAGAGTTACAGATGAGGTCTTGGGCTAGAACTATTGCTTTCGCTCCAACATTCGCAGCGATGCCTCACATGTGTGGTTTGAATGCCATTTACATATATGGGCGTGACGTACGTATGTGGACAGGGTGCTTAATTTTATTTTTTATTTTTATTATTATTGTTTATTTTACTTTAATTTTTTTTCTTTGACATTTTCTTTTTTCATTTTTTTTATCACTTTTTCTTCTATTACAAGGAATGTAAACATCCTATGTAATAGGGATATGGCATAACAAGTCCTCTTTATAGAGAGATGTGGGGTCTCTAAGTTCCCGCATCTCTTCTCTAGGCTGGAAAACCTGAGATAAAAAAAAAAAAAAATGATTTCAGGCTCTCCAGCTGAATACACGGCAGTGTTTACAACTGCCTGGGCTGGACGTGATATCATAATGTTGTGCCCAGCCTCCAGTCATAGAGATGAGCATCAGGGACCATCTGGTCCTCGGTCAGCTCTATGGTAAACTTCTGCCGCCAGGGGATTCATTCTCTGGCTCACCGATTGCAGGGGCGAGCCAGTAGAAACAGCGGGAGGGGGACGTCCCCTCCTGCCACCTGTAAAAACAATCAAGCGGCTGAACAGCCGCTCTTGTTTTTACATGACAGGGAATTGCTGGCAGAAAAAAAAGATATCTGAATGATGCCTGCAGCTGCACCCATCATTCAGATTTAAGAACTTAAACTCCAGGACGTCATGTGACGTCCACCCAAGGAAAAGGAGTTAACATATTCAATAGTTTTGTGCAGAGATCAACGGACCTGTCACCTTAAATCTCTGCACCAGAGTTGATAAACAATTATTATTATATTAATTTATATAGCTCTGACAAACAGTATTCTGCAGTGCTGTACAAAGAACACTGAGCCATACATACTACTCATCCTGGCTCCACCTTGTTACATCTGCTAATGATCTATGGTTTACCCTCTGTCTGAGACTCTGAGCCCTAGTTTACACTGCTGCGGGTGTCGATGTTATCTCAAGGACACCCCGAAACAGATTGCAAAACACAGTGCAATTGCCAGAATCGCATTACATGGTGTGAACACAAAATGTATGGCTGAAATCACACAGACATCGCATGTGATGTGTACAGGAATGCGGTGCGATTTCTGTGCGAATCACATGCAGTGTCTGCATTGCACCAGTGTGACTTAAAGGATGAAGGTTTAAATTACATGATTGGTTAACCTAAAAGAGATCAATACCGCTTTAACCATCCAGTAGGTGTGTTTTTTTTTTATATTTTTTGTAAAAAAATTGGATCCTTCTGTTGTGTATGTGCTGAATATGATGGGAACCGATCTACAAATGTACTGTGCTAGGGTAGAAATATGGAAGTTTATGGTGGACATTACAGTTTATGTAAGCCCTAGCAATTATCTTTTTTTTTTTTGCTTGCTTATAGTTTGTTAACCACTTAACAAGCGCCCACCGCAGTTATACTGTGGCAGGTCGGCTCTGTCCTGCGACACGACGTACCAGTACGTCACTTTGCGGGACCGCTAGCAAAGGCACACGCACCCATTCGTCACAAAGAAAGCTGATCAGCAGGTCCGATGGCCGCGATTGCCGCTAGGCACCCGCAATCGCTCCTCGTGGAGACCGAACGGCGGTCTGCCGTTGTAAACACGGCATACAGCTGTTCTGTCAGTTAATAAACACAGGGATCCTGTGTTCCTCTTATTTCGGAACACAGGTCTCTGTGTTCATGCAAAATGCCCATCCCCCCACAGTTAGAAAGCACCCTCCCAGGGACACTTTTAACCCTTTGATCACCCCCTGGTGTTAACTCCTTCCCTGCCTGTGTCATTAGTACAGTAATAGTGCAAATTTTTAGCATTGATTACTGTAGTAATGTCACTGATCCTCCCAAAAGTGTCAAAAATGTCACTTAGGCATCCGATCTTTCTGCTGCAATGTCACAGTCCTGCTAAAAATCGCAGATCGCCGCCATTACTAGTAAAAAAAAATGACATAAAACCTTTTCCCTAGTTTGTAGATGCAATATCTTCTGCGCAAACTATATACACTTATTGGGATTTTTTTTTACCAAAAATATGTGACAGGATACAAATTGGCCTAAAATAATGAAAAAATTTGATTTTTAATTTTTTTTTACTGAGAATGTTATATAGCAGAAAGTAAAAATATTGATTTTTTTTTTCAGAACTGTTCCTTTATTTTTTTTGTTTATAGTGCAATAAATAAAAATTGCGGAGGTGATCCAATACCACCAAAAGAAAGCTCTATTTGTGGGAAAAAAGGACATCAATTTTATTTGGGTACAGTGTCGCACGACCGCGCAATTGTCAGGTAAAGTAACACAGTGCCGTATATCGCAAAAAATGGCTTGGTCATTAAGGGAGTAAATGCTTCTGGTCCAGAAGTGGTTAAATATGCCACTGGAAGTGTTAATTAAATATGTTTAATAAGAAAAAAAATCCTGTAGATTGTGTCAGAAATTCAGACCTGCACTGTGTCCTCTGCATACTACCAGTGTTATCCCAAACAGCCCTGCTAGTTCTTATCTATGATTACAGAAGGATTAGCCTTTATGTTGTTGAGATCTGAGAGTAGGAGTGATTGAGTAGTTTAGCAAAAGACAACTGGGCAGGGCTGACGTCCACAAAAATACTGTGTGTTGCCAGCCCAACACGATTTAAGCTGTGTACAGATGATCTTTTTTTTTTTTTCGTTCAACCATTGGGCTAAATGAAAAAAAAAAAAAAAAAAAATTCTTCCATCCACACAATGAGGAGGATGGAGGAATACCCCTCACATGGACATTGTATTCTAACAGCCGCTCCCAGTGCCAACAGTTTTCTAGCATGTCCAATAGATTGACTTCTGTCGAATAGGAAGGACGACACACATCCAAATTCCTGCCATATTTCAATCTGTCTATGCCAAGCTGGCTATAGATGTTTTTTTTTTTTTTTTTTAGGTTCAGCCAGTGGGCTGGTAAAAAAAACTGAATAGAAAAAAGGGGGGGAAAGGTGAAACCACCTACCCCCACAGGTCTGCGCTTGCTCAAATTAAACCATATGTATAAAAGTGGACACCTGAACCCAAAAAAATGTGGGTGAAATATGTACTATTGAACAGTGATTAATAATACTTTGTGTATTAAAATATTTTAATATTTAAAATAATTTAGTGTAGTTGCTTCCCCAACATGCAATAATGAAATAAATGCTTAGTACAGCTAATTCATGCATATGCTCTGAATGGACAAAGACACAAACTATGCTAGTATACCAAACAGGATTATGTTATAAAAAATAAGACAGTCCAGATATCAGTGGCAGCCTGTGCATAGGGGGCGCCAGGGCGCCGCCCCCCCCCCCCCCCTAAAACAAAGGAAAAAAAAATTAAAAAATGAACAATAAAGTTTAAAAAAAAAAATCGCGTTCGCCGGCCTATGTGGTGGCTATGGGGGGGGGGGGTTTACGACTCAGAAGAGGCGCCTTCTGGGGGCGTAACCTGGGCGCAGGTCATAGCGCTAGGACACGCCCACTTTCGTGATATCTTGGCTGTGATTGGTCCAGTTTCCAGCCTGGACCAATCATCATCCAGGACATCCGATTGCTGACCCAGCTGACGTCGCAATGGGGGCGGTGCCGGTGCGTGCGTCAGTCACGCACCGTCACCGCCCAATCTTCTTCCCGCCGCCCGGACCGATCGGAAGACCAGAAGACAGAAGAGGACGAGAGGAGCAGCGCCGTGGATGGTTCCCGGAATCCCGCTGCCGTCAGAAGAAGAGGACTCGAGGAGAGGAGCAGCGCCATGGACGTCTCGCAGGCAGCCCAGGAGGAGAGCAGGTAAGTGATTGAAGCCGACCTGTGCCCTCACCTGTACCATGCCTATACCATCACCTGTACCATGCCGCCTATACCATCACCTGTGCCATGCCGCCTATACCATCACCTGTACCATGCCGCCTATACCATCACCTGTACCATGCCACCTATACCATCACCTGTGCCATGCCGCCTATACCATCACCTGTGCCATGCCGCCTATACCATCACCTGTACCATGCCACCTATACCATCACCTGTGCCATGCCGCCTATACCATCACCTGTGCCATGCCTATACCATCAGCTGTGCCATGCCTATACCATCACCTGTGCCATGCCTATACCATCACCTGTACCATGCCGCCTATACCATCACCTGTACCATGCCGCCTATACCATCACCTGTACCATGCCGCCTATACCATCACCTGTGCCATGCCGCCTATACCATCACCTGTTCCATGCCTATACCATCACCTGTGCCAAGCCTATACCATCACCTGTGCCATGCCTGTACCATGCCTATACCATCACCTGTGCCATGCCTATACCATCACCTGTGCCATGCCTGTACCATCACCTGTGCAATGCCTATACCATCACCTGTGCCATGCCTATACCATCACCTGTGCCATGCCTGTGCCATGCCTATACCATCACCTGTGCCATGCCTATACCATCACCTGTGCCATGCCTGTGCCATGCCTATACCATTACCTGTGCCATGCCTATACCATCACCTGTGCCATGCCTGTGCCATGACCTCAAAGTCACGCAATTTTTTTACCGCGTTTTTTGCCGCGAAGCAATACCTATTACATTTTTCTTTTTGCACCCCCCCCCCCCAAAAAAAAATTTTGAGCACCAGCCGCCACTGCCAGATATTCTAATAAGTCCAAAAAAAACAGATCAAAGTTCCAGGAAAGTGATCAAAGTGTTCTGTAAATTCCAGAAGAAGACTGCACTGCTATCTCATGCAAGAAATGGAGACCAAGGACACCACAAGTGCTTGGGGAATGTTAGAAAAACTCACCAGATGACGTGAATCCTTTCTTGTCTTACGACAAAGGGGATCAGCTGGGCTTAGGTGGTCTCCCCCACCAGAGGACATATCTGTATCTCCTGGGTCCACTCGTGCCTCCTCTCCTCCTCCTTATTCACCAGAAAGCTCAGCGTGTGTAGATGTGCAGAGAAAAGAATACAAAATCCTCATAGAGTATTCCGTTAAAATTTATTGAAAGAACAGTTTGGGAAGAGTTCCATAAAAATCCCCCAAAAAGTCCCAAAAGGTCCAAGGGAATGGCACAGTGAAAATTATATATACCACGGGAGAGGTATATGCACCTACCCGGGTATAGACTCGGTAGGAAGCACATTCCACTGCTAGTTTCCGCCTACCGGTCATGTGGTCTACGTGTGTTCCAAAATGAGGCGTTTTGTCATCAACGTTTGACGTCTTCAGATCTTGGAAAGTAAAAAAAACTAACATATCCCTCCATCCACCTTGTTTCCCAAAGGGACATTGTATTCTGACCAGGGCTGGTGCAAGGATTTTTACTCCCTAGGCAAAAATGTTTTTGCCACCCCATTGGCTCCTCCCCTGACTACACCCCCTTTTTCTCTTCCCATGTATACGGTGGAGGTGGCGCGGGCGGAGATTTTTGCGGTGCCTCTCCACTTATTTCTTCAGCCGTGGTTCGCAGGTCTGCACCTGCGCGTCTGGACCCAGCCTGAAGACAAATAGTGGCGGCACTGGCAGGGCTGCTGTTAGGAATTTTTGGGGCCCCGTACAGCCTACCTAATGGGGCCCCTTCAACCTCGCCCTTGACCCCATCCCTGTCCCCTCCCCTGACTCCGTCTGGAAACAAAATGCAGGTTTGTTGCTGTTTACACATGCGAGCGGGCCCAACATGTGGGTTCGCAATTGTGATTAAGCACCAAAGAGCAGGGGCAGTTTAAATTTCTTTTTTATTTTATTTTATTAAAATTTGAAAAAATGCACACTATCTTAATTTTTTTTTTCTTTCCTTTTTTTGCTTTTACAAGGGATAAAAATAATCCGATGTGATAGCATGGGCCATAACAGGTCCTCTTTATTGGGAGATGCGGGGTCTTTTAGACCCCATATCTGTCCTCTGGCCTCCAAAGCATCTGATTAAATCAAGATGGGTTGTACGTCAGACCGAAACCGGAAGCAAAATCCTTGTTGCTTTCGGTTTCTGACATCACACAATGGGAGGAACAACATCTATCCCTCTCACTGTGTCCCAGGAACCGAATGCTACTAGTCGCATCTTAAAGGCCTTCCACTGCCTGTTAAAGTAATCCAGGGGCTTCTTAGCCACTAGGATTACATTTACTTTGTGCAGAATCGCTGGGGCTAAAAATGATCTCTCTATCATTGCTGCAGTGATGACCCAAATATCACCCTTCCAATCTAGTGACGTACTGGTAGGTCGCTGGACAGGAAGTTATTAAAAGGGATTGGTTTGGGCGCAGTGGCGGCTGGTGCTCAAAATTTTTTTTGGGGGGGCGCAAACAGAAAAATGTAATAGGCATTGCTTTGCAGCAAAAAATGCAGTAAAAAATTGCGTGACTTTGAGGTCACAAAAGTGTGAAAGGGGGCCTTCAGTAATCAAGGTATAGTGTGCCTCCTTCAATGCAAAGTGACCAGTGTGCCCCCTTCAATGCAGAGTGACCAGTGTGCCCCCTTCAATGCAGAGTGACCAGTGATCAGTGTGCCCCCATCAATGCAGAGTGATCAGTGTGCCCCCTTCAATGCAGAGTGACCAGTGACATGGGCAGGCGGGCGGTCGGACAGAGGGTCGGCCAGCCACCCCTACAGCTGATGTGCGCTCTAGGCCAGTGCCTACCTTGCCTATAGGTAGTGCCGGCCCTGATTCTGACAGCAACTCTCAATACTGTCAGATTACATTGATTACTGGCTGAAGCCTTATGTCTGCAGCCGCTGATCAAAAAAAGTTCTCCAACATTCTCCTTCAGCAGAAGACAATCAAACAATTGACTTCTGTCAAGTAGGGACAGCCACACTGTCCTGCTGAACCACCCAAATTTCGATACATCTATAGCCTAATTTCGGAACCAAGTGCATATCAGGCAGATCAAGGTGTTTCCTTGAGGTTTAAGGTTTAGGTATGATTTTTATAGCATAGTCCAGCTTGGACCAATGTAAGTATGCAGTACATATCTCATACTTGACAGATGCTTATGTAAGCTAAAAATCATGGTAGTAGTCGCTGCTACTGCAGTGAAAGCAGCAGTCTTCTGGGTCATGTGCCGAGTGGCTGCCCTTCTGCATGGTAACCACAGGGGGTTGCCTGCTTGGCACTGCCATTTCCAGAAAGTCTTCTATTATTTTCAGTAAAAACAAGGCATTTTCTTATGAATGAGGCGGAGAAGTGCAATGTCACAATCTCCACCTTATCCTATCAGAAAACGCCTTGTAGTTATTAAAAAAAAATTACTCTGACTGGTCACAGTGGCTAGTGGGCGACCCACAGTGGTAACTATGCAGAACAGCCGCTCAGCACTGGACCTGAAAGAATGTTGCTTTCACTGTAGTAGCGCTGACTACTACAGTAATTTGCAGCTTTTATAGTGACTGTTTAGGTATGAGATAGAAATACTTAAAGCGGAGTTCCGGCCTTTTTTGCAACTTTAGTGATTCCTGGAGTGCTCACTATGCTGATCAACAATTGGGTATTTTCAATTTTTTTCAGGGGTCCCTTACCTTATTTTCAGGGCATTTTTTATTGTACTTCCTACTTCTCCCCCCCCCCCCCTCTGTGGCCACGGCCACCGACATCACTTTTGCCTTTGCATTGCATCCTGGGAGCTGTTTGTCATCACTCCCAGGAGGCTGGAATCAGGAAGAACTCCCAGAACACTCTCTGGAATCAGGAAGAAGGACACAGCAGATTACACTGCGGCTTCAGATGCCCACATCCAAGATGGCCGCACTCAGACAGCGTTTTTAAAAGTAAGATTTTGACTAAAATCCAAAACGGTACACCTTGTAAGTATGAGAAAAGCGGTTCTGTAAAGGGCGATAGATTAGTATTAAAGGGGTATTTTTAGTTAAAAATGATATTTGAGGCTGGACCAATAAAACAATGCTAATAAAAGCATACCTAAACTTTAGCTTTAAAGGGATACAACATGGGAAAATGTGTATTGTTACTGCATATGGTTTTTTGCCTTGACCTATGCTTTCAGGCTGGGTTCACACTTAGGCGAATTGGATGCCGGTTTTCCTGCATCCAATTCGCATGCCAGGAAAGTGTGACCGGCTCTCAATAGAGCCAGTTCACACACCTCTGGGACGGCCGCAGTCCACACTGGAAATAGGTCCTGTGTGTGTTTGGCTACATTTCAGGTCTAAATTCAGGCAAAAATTTGGACCTGATTTGCACCTGAAACAGAACAGGGACGCACCGGACCCCTGGCTGTCAGCCACGGCTAGTGTGGACCCAGCCTAAAGGTTCTAGGTCATCACAGCCTTTAGTGAGCTTCTGACCAGGATCAAGTATGCAATGATGGCAATTCAATCTTTTTTAAAATATTCACTTGCTGCATGCTTAATTCAGATCAGTGACTTATTGATGGATTATCGCTGTGGGAGGAGCTTGGTTACAGTTCCTGCTGATAGAGTAAAATGAATATAGAGTAATATGTATATTGTTCAAGAATTTGTATCAGACTGTGGCCAATCTCATTTTCTCTGAAATCCACCAAACTGACGCATCACTACAGATAGACCACTTGGAGCCCATTCTGAAGCCCTCAGTAAGCTGTGTGTCTGGCAGCGTGTAATATAACAGAACTGTGTGGTGGTTGGCGCAGCATCTGCTGTTTATGGCGAAGGATGAGGGATTGGCTGTCAGAGACGCAGATAATTTAGATGCTGAAGTGTCTGTAAACCTCTTCTGTGCGTGAAATGTAATCCTGTCAAAAGAGAGCACGTGTTGTGAGAATGATCCCGCCATTGTCCTGCGCCACGTCCACTGCAGCAAATTTATTTCAGCCACGTGGAGACCTCACTATCAGGAGATTTGCAGACACACCTCATTGCTCTCTCATACGTTATACAATCTCTGCAAAATAAAGTAAAAAAATCAGAGTCCTCAGATTTGTCAAAAAATGCTGAATATTGCAAGAATGTCCACCATACCAAGGGGGTAATTATGGAGGAAACTGACCCTGGATACAAGAGGTCAAAGGAGTCCCCTTTAACTGTTTCACCTCTTTACATCTCAGTGAATGCTGCTGGAATACATTGGCTTTCTGAAACAGTTCTTCACAGTGTTGATGACCGTAGATAAACTTCCAAAACGTCTATACACTCCCAACTCGCCTCAACCCCTCACCTTGCAACCCTGACCCCTATCCTAGCCTTGACCCCCCATCTCATCAGTCCTAAAACCTAACCCTTCCAACTCCTCAACCCCCACAACCAGACAGTGACCTTCCCAGCCTCTAACCTTCCAACTCTAGTAAGTTGGGGTTGGAAGGGTAGAGGCACCTTACAACCCCTCACCTCCAACCCTTTCAAACCTCACCCATCAGCTCCCCAACACTTCACCTTCTAACCTTGACCACTCACCCCTGTTACCCCAAACCCTTCATCTTCAAATCCTAACCCATCACTTACCAAACCTCTAACTTTTCCCCCCCAGCTCCGACCCCTTCCCAAACCCTCACTTTAAACCTAGACTCCCCACCTCCACAAACTCCTAACTTCTAACCCCCCACTCTTTACCTCCAAAACCCTGGCCCTTCATTTTCCAACAATGACTCTTCACTTCCCAATCCTGACCCCCCACTTTCCAAACCTGGTCCCTTCACTCTCCAACTGTTAACCTTCCAAACCTGCGCCTTCACAATCCTTCACATCCCAGCTCTGAAGAAGGTTGTTGTGACGAGTGAAACGCGTCAGTGGTACGTAATCACGTCTGTGATGCCCTGACAGACAGACAACCACCAGACCACCTCTTCATCCGATTGTTAATTGGCAATTTTTGAAGGACTGTGGATGCGGGATAGACATATATGAGAATCGGTGTCCTGAGGACATACTGGATTCAGATAACATACTTGTCGGGAAGTGGTGAGATCTTTGTAAACAGTTGTGAGCTGGACAACTATCTGTCTCCCATCCTGTCCCTGCTTAGCATCCTCTCTACAATTAGAACTGCATACTATCCACACCCGCAATCACCCACCACTCATCTGCACTCAGTCAGTGTGTGTGCCGCCCCACATTAAGCGGATGAATAGGATGTTTTTTGAGTACGGGACAGTATGATTTCTTTACTGACCTACCTCTATGCAGCACTTTTATGATTGGAGCAGTTCCTTCACTCCAAACACCCATCCATCTTTAACTATTATTTGAACAGCATTGGCCATTTTTGGGCGACCTTTCCCTGTCTATTAAGCAGATCTGCTGCTGTGAACTGTGAGAATATGGTATTTCCCAATCACGCTGGGCTCCACTAACCATCATTACTATGCTCATTTAGATGTAGGTGTATGGATGAGGGTATGTCTGGTGCAGCTGCCTGTTTGTGATGACAACGTTGTCGTTTTAATATTTGGTTTTTGTGTAAGTGGTTTTTCTATATTTATATTGTAATTTTTGTATTTTCAATGAAGTAATTTTGTAATTTTATACCGGTTTCTTCCTCTGTGAGGAAACTTTCGAGGAACCTCTCCTCTTTAAATTAATTGACTGCTTAGCTTTTAACTCTGGATCCTCACCATCACAACCTCTCACACCGACCCCTCACCTTCCAATCCTTCACCTTCCAACTCCAACCCTTTAGCTTTCCAACTCTGACCCCTCACCTTCCAATCAAGACCCATTCCCTTCCGAAACCTGACCAGCCTTCACCTTTCCAACCCCGACCCCCTTACCTTAAAACCCTGACTCCCTCGCTTCTAGCTCCAACCCCTCATCTTCCAAACCTAAACCCTAAAGCTTACTCTCACCTACCAACCCATCACTTTCTGTCTCCAAATCTGCAAAAGTTGGGCAGGGGCATACTCCCAGCACCTGCTGCTGTTCTGGGAAGCAAGGGGGCTTACCTAAAATCATAGGGCTGAATTTTGACTGAATCAATTTCATGGGCAGTGGACACAAGACAAATTTAAATAAAAACTACTGCTTTTGCTTTTATGGCAGTTAAAAGCCTAAGGAGCAAATACATGGGAATAAGAACAGTTTAATGTAATAATGTTAACAGAGGGTGTTGATGTTTTATGACCCTCATTTTTATGTAAAGTGTGTAATAAAATGTATTAATTAAGGTTGTGCTGATGACACTTCCTGTGTCTCTGCTGGAGTCCACTGACGCAAAAGAAGTGTGGGCAGAGCTCCTCCAATGCAGAGCCAATGCCAGTCCTGTCCTCCTCACCTAGCATAAACTAATCCTAGATTACCTTATGGAGAAGGAAATCATGTCACTGTAATTTCCTGAAAACACACACAAAGACAAATACATCTTGGAGGAAATGTTGAGCTGTGTATATTTCCTTTTCATAGAAGGATGACCCACCCGGCGTAATTAAAACACAGAATAGACTGCCCATTAATAGACAACAAACCCTACCCCACTTACCTCTCCCTCTGTGCAACCTCTGTACTGTCTAAGGCCTCGATTACACAGATAGAGATAATCCATGTCCCAGGCAGGGTCATGTTTCTGGGAATGGCGATGCACAGGTGTTGTGTGCATCCCCATGCAGGGTGTCTTATAGCTGTCAATTGAGATGCAGCAGTTGCACAGACACAGTCACTGCTCCCAATGTGACAACCATACAGTTGCGGGTTCACTGCACCAAATGCACCCTGGCATGATTACCAATTTGTTGATCATGTGCTCTAACGATTACACAGGGAGAGATAATCCATGTCCCATGCAGAGTCGTGTTTCCGGGAATGGCGATACACAGGTGTTGTGTGCATCCCCATGCAGGGTGTCTTATAGCTGTCAATTGATATGCAGCAGTTGCACAGACACAGTCACTGCTCCCAATGTGACAACCATACAGTTGGGGGTTCACTGCACCAAATGCACCCTGGCATGATTACCAATTTGTTGATCATTTACTCTAACAATTGTAGCATAAGTCACATTTAGAAGAAAAAAGTGGGTGGCCGTGACGTTGGAACCCAAGGAGCTCACCAGCAGATGCAATCCAATCCAATTCAAAGGTCTGGTGAGTACAATTCAGAAAGTCAATGGAAAATTTGTACTGGAGGTGGCTTATCATAGAGGGCGGGAGTTGTATTGTGAGGAGATGAAAATTTGTGCTTGGCAGGGGTTGCTTTACTTACATTTGACTCTGCGTTACTTGCTCCTAACCCCTGAGCCCTATTTGTTAAGCCAAGTTCCCAAGGGTGTACTTAAAACGATCGTAAAGGAAAACATTTTATTTCAAAAAAATAACTTGGAAAAAAAAAAAAAAAAAACAAACAAACATACTTACCTGCTTTGGGCAATGGTTTTGCACAGAGCACCCCGATCCTCCTCTTCTTGGGTCCTCCACCGTTGCTCTGGGCCCCTCCCCTTTGCCAAGTGCCCCCAGAGCAAGCCGCTTGCTGTGGGGGCACTCAGGTGTACTCGCTCCCGAACCCTCTCCATAAGACAGAGTGAGGCTCAACCCCCGTCCCCAGCTCCCGCCTCACTGGCTATGATTGCATCTCAGCCAATAATGAGGGAGAGCCTCAGGTCTCATGCACATTGCTGGAATCGAGATTGGGCTTAGTTAAGTATTAGGGGTGGGGGGAGGCTGAGGGGGGGGGGGAGCTGCACACTGATGGTTTTTTACCTTCATGCATAGAATGCATGAAGGTAAAAAACCTTCAGCTTTTACAACCACTTTAAGCATACAGTCATGTGAGGGCCATGTCTTACCTGCACAGGATGCACGAGTGCATCAGCGTGCAGGCAACCCCATTCATATCGATAGGGACACAGCAGATGCATGGATACAGCCACTCCTCCAAATCTGACATCCATGTGGGTGCATTTCTCCAAACGCAGACAGTAAGCGTTTGGGGATCCGCAACCACATGGAGGTAAAAGTTTGGGTAATGGCTGTGTCCATGTGGGTGCATTTCTCCAAACGCAGACAGTAAGCGTTTGGGGATCCGCACCCACATGGAGGTAAAATTTTGGGTAATGGCTGTGTCCATGCAGTTAGCATGAATGGGACTGCCTGCACATGGATGCATGGAACACCCGTGCATCCCATGCAGGCAAAATAAGGCCCTGACACAAGTGTAAGTTACGTGCTTAAGTAAGAGCTTATGTATGCCTGTGTGAACAAGGCCTTACTTACACCTGACTCCTGCTATCTGTGTGCTACACAATCTTGACTCAGAACCGAGTAGGCCCAGGTTTTTTTAGGCCCCTCCCACTGGCAGTAAAATTTGGCCACACCCACCATTTGACACAGTGTGATGCTACTAGCCCCACACATTCCTAGGTAGAGTTTCCATGGATTTAATTTTGAAAATTGGGTTGCTTGCTTGCTAATGAGGCACTTGTGCAGTCTCTATTCTGAGCCATTATGTGTATATTGACACACACACAGCGCCGCTCGCTCCTGCTGTTGCCTCCATGTCCAGTAAGGAGAAAGAGAGAGCAGCGCTCCTGCTTTCGGGCACACCGCTGGATCGAGATCAGGCTCAGATAAGTATTTAGGAGGGGCTGGGGGAGCTGATCACAGAAGGATTTTTTTACCTTAATGCAGAGAATGTATAGAGGTAGAAAGGTAGAAAATCTTCTGCCTTTACAACTACTTTAAGGAAGAACTGGAAGATCAAGACGTTCCTACAAACTTGGATGATCTTGTCTCTCTGGTCATTCAGATTTCACTTCTAGGAGTGTGTCCAAGAGAAGGCCCACCAGCACAAAGTTTCAGCAATTGACAGAACCATTTTAGCTTCTGGACACATTCACTATCTTACCTCCTGCATCAAGATGACTGTGGGGTTTTACTACTCTAACAAATGACTATTGCTTTCCTTGTACTGCCCCAAGCTTCCTCCAAGCATATTCTGGGTATCCCTTAGCCTAAAGCAGAGCTCCACCCACAAGGGGAAGCTCTGGTTGTCACAATGGTGTGCCAGTGCCAGCGACATCCTCCTGGCACCATAACAACTTCATTTAGATTAGCTTGTCTTGGTGCCTGGAGCGTTCCCCTAATATTCCAAGCACATGCCGTTTTAATGGGACCGGTTAAAGCTAAAAGTGGAAGATCTATTTGTGATTAGATCATGGGATTATTATATATAGAACTTAGAGTGGAGCAGTCTGGTTATACACAATGGGTCAAATGCATAAAGAGCAGTTCCGAGGCAAAGTGTTTTGCACCAGAAGTTCTCTTAATACATATCCTCAATTGGCCAAATTTATCAAACTAAAACTGGAGCAATGTGGAGGCAAAATTTGGAGCTATCATTTTAGAAACCAGTGTAATGTTTCTGCTAATTGCTCCAAACTCAGCACTTTGCCTTTAGAACTGCTCCAGTCTTGCTACGGTAAATATACCGCATAGTGTTTAGACACATGTCATAGGCAAAACTCCAAAGACATGTTGAATCCTTGTAAGATGGTAAAAAAAAGAGAAAAAATGCAGCAATGATGGGCACTGATAGGCAGCAATGATGGACACTGACAGGAAGCACTGATATGTGACAATGATGGGCACTGATAGGCGGCACTGATATGTGGCAATGATCAGCACTGATATCCAGCAATGATGGGCACTGATAGATGGCAATGATGGCCACTGATAGGCAGCACTGATATGCAACAATGATGGGCGCTGATAGGCAGCAATGATGGGAAGTGATTGGCAGCAATGATGGGCGCTGATAGGCAGCAATGATGGACACTGATAGGTGGAACTAATATGCAGTAATGATGGGCACTGATAGGCAGCACTGATAGGTGGCAATGATGGGTACTGATAGGCAGCAATAGTCAGCACTGATAGGCGGCACTGATATGTGGCAATGATGGGCACTGATAGACAGCACTGATATGTAGCAATGATGGGCACTGATAGGCAGCAATGATGGGCACTGATAGGCGGCAATAATGGGTGCTGATAGGCAGCAATGATGGGCACTGATAGACTAAAGTGATATGCAGTAATGATGAGCACTGATAGGCAGCACTGATAGGTGGCAATGATGGGTACTGATAGGCAGCAATAATCAACACTGATAGGCGGCACTGATATGTGGCAATAATGGGCACTTATAGGCGCCACTGATGGGCACTGGTAGGCGGCACGCACTGATAGGCAGCAATGATGGGCACTGATAGGTGGCAATGATGAGGCACTGATGATGCTGCACTGATGGGCACTGATATAGAGACAAGAAAACTCACTGCTCCAGGTGATCTGAGAAGCCTGATGATGTTACGGATGCCCGCCTCGGCTCGCCTCCGCAGACAATCAATATAGAAGAAATGGCCGCACTCCAAGTAGCATCAAAATTCTGGTTTATTGGACGAACATCCCAGTGTGGCAAACAATGACAGGTAGACGCGTTTCACACACTAACAGGTGTGCTTATTCATTACAATGACAGGTTAACATCACAATCCTTATATATGCATGTATTTAAATTGACAACAGGTGATACGGATAAGGAGGCAAGCTTGTCTCCTGATTACAGGTGATTCATTTAAAATATTAAACATTCAGCATTAGTGAACAAGAAACAAGGATACAAATAAATGCATTAGAACAAGTTCAAATGATCCTTATAGCCGAAGTTGCAAAGGGTACATAAATATGAATATAGAACTTGTTATAAAAATTATTGCATATGTGTCCTAAAGAAGACGAAAATGTGTATAGAGAATAATCAAAAAAAAAAAAAATATTATGATGGAAAAATGTATATAAATAATATAAACAATATATGTAAAAGTGAGAGACCAGGAAAAACATTAAGAGAATAAATGTTGAATAAAAACATAATAAATTGTATATATCCTCAAAACAAAAAGAGCGCATAGACATACATAATAGGAGGTATTCCATATTACTCTCATAATCCTATATGTGCACAAAGCCAACCATCCCCAGAAAAACAAAATCAAAAATAATTGGGATGATTGGAGATGTGCACAAAAGGAATAGGGATATGGAACGAGACAAAATAAATATGTGAGTTTTCAAATGTCATGAATTGGAACACCCAAAAAACGATCTGTATCGGTCCGTCTGGTATAACAATGCCTCTTCACTCGATATACTACCTTTATAGGTAATATTATATATCTGGAATGAGGCAAAAGAGGAGAGAAAAAGACCCAGTATCATAATCAATTATGGACGATATACATTGATTGCATATATGGGCTCATATGGGCAATAAGTGGCACATATAAATTAAAAGTATAAAGTATAAAATATCAATTATGTTGCCTCTAACGTCCCTAAAGGACCCCCCGAACTGAGCAAATATCGCAATGATTCATTAATATTATCCACTGTATAAGTGATAACCCATTATCCACAGGATGCATTAGAGAGCCTCTGTTAAATAAATGAGCAGGATGGACACTATCCCAAACAGGAAAATTGTTATCAAAAAACAAATTAACAAAAAATAAATAAAAAATGTATAATATCTATTAAGAATAAAGAATAACTAATCATAGAAATGAGTCACATCCCACTCAAAATTTAACCCGTGCGGAGAGCTAGTCTGTAAAGGAAAAATCCAAAATACTTCTCTCCAACACAACAGACGAAACACATCCCCCCCCCCCCCCCCCGTAGTGATGGCTTAATTTTCTCAATTATCTGTATTGCCGTGGCTGAAGTGTTACCATTGTGACATGAATTAAAGTGTCTGGCTATGTTGGTATTAAGGTTTTTGGTTACACCGTATAGGTGTTCATTAAAGAGGTCCCGTAGGCGCCAAGTCGTTCTGCATACATATTGAATGCGAAAAATGTCGCATGTCAATAAGTATATGACATAGTTAGTGTTACAATTGAAAAAATGAGCTATGTCATACTTTTTGCCCGTATTGGTGGAGCAGAACTGATTACCAATCAGTACATGGCTACAGCAAGGGCACCCATTGGTACCACATCTTTCCCTTAAAATGCAGCCAAGTTAGAGATTTGGGGGTCTTTCTATGAAAGAAGCTGGGGGAAAGTGAGTGACCTAAAGTACGGGCTAGCCATGGTACCACATTGATACCTCCCTGTAAAATATTAGCACACGTTTCATCTACATATAACATAGGGAGATATCTATTGATAATGTCTCTTATCTCTCCAAACTCCACACTATAAGGAGTAGAAAGAGTCACCTTAGTTTGATGCTGGCCCCGAGTGTGTGTTTTGTTTCCACCAATGAGGTCCGATCTGTTCTTGTTTTTGGCAATCAACCAAGCCCTATTGATCATCCATCTTGGATATCCTCTATTTAGAAATCTTTGGGACAAAGAAACAGCTTCACGCTCAAAGTCAGCATCATCTCTACAAATTCTCCTGATATGTAAAAACCGACCCACAGGGATCCCCCGGATTGTGTGTCTGGGATGACCTGATTGTGCTAAAAGGAGAGAATTGCCTGATAGGAGTTTTCTATAAAGGGTTGTCTCGACCCCCCTGTTCACTCCTTTCAGAAGCACATCCAGGTAATGTATCTCAGCTGTATCTGCCTCACCAGTAAAGGTGAGGTTTTTGTTATTATAATTAAGGTATTCCAAAAAAGGAACCAGCCTGGATGTGCCATCCTCCATAATGAACAGGAGGTCGTCAATAAATCTCAAATAAAGCTTGATGAAAGGTCTAAAGGGGTTCTCCCCCCCAAAGATGCGGGACCGCTCCCACCAACCCATATAAAGGTTAGCAAGTGCGGGCGAAAACGTGGCCCCCATAGCAGCCCCGTATCTCTGGACCCCCCATTAAAAGAAAAAAAGTTATGTGACAACAGGTATTCCAAAACCTTCAGGATATATTCCCTCTGCTCGATAGGTAGACCCGTCAGTGTTTCAAGAAAAAAAGATACTGATACCATAGCTAGATTGTGTGGAATGGATGAATATAAACTTGAAACATCACATGTAACCCATGCATAGTTACTATTCCATTCAAAACTCTCCACAATCTTTAGAAGGTGATTCATATCCTTGAGATATCCAGGCAATTGCTGGACCAGAGGTTGTAATTGTTTATCCAACCACTGTCCCAATCTCTCATTAAGGGAGTTTATTCCCGATATAATGGGGCGACCATACAAGGGATCCAGACCCTTGTGGGTTTTGGGCAAATGATAAAATGTGGGGACCACTGGGCTCTCTGGTATAATTTTCTTAGCCTCCTTTTCATTAAAGATGCCCAATTTACCCCCCCTATTGACAATGTCCACTAGAAGAGATCTATACTGTTTAGTGGGATCTCCCCTAAGCCGTGCATATGTAAGAGTGTCCGATAATTGCCGGATCGCCTGATGGGCACTGATAGCTGGCAATGATGGGCACTGATAGACGGCAATGATGGGCACTGGTAGGTGGTACTGACAGGCATTACTGATAAGGAAGGGGGGACACAGATATAAGGGGACTGTGAGCTAATAGGGGTCTCTAAGGGGGTGCTGCAGATCTAATGGTCTGGCACTAGCTCCATCCACAGAAAATATTTCCTGGATGGATGGATTTATAAGTATGTTGTGTCCAAATCACAGCAATATTGGACAGGTGGCTAACCTATCCGGGGACAAAACTGCGAAACCGGGAACACCTGGTCACCCTATTGTGACTGCATCATTGCAGCCTTTCTCTGCAGCCTCTCTCCCCTCCTTTCTCCTGGGTGGGTGTTCCCCTGCAGCCTCTCCCTTCACTACTGTGGGGAGTGATGTGAAGGGGGCAGAGGACACTACTGTGGGGAGTGATGTGAAGGGGGGCAGAGGACACCACCGTGTGAGAAGGTAATGTAAAGGGGCAGAGAACACAATTGTTGGGAGTGATGTGAAGAGGGCAGAGGACAATATTGTGGGGAGTGATGTGAAGGGGGGCAGAGGACACTACTGTGGAGAGTGATGTGAAGGGAGGCAGAGGAGACTACTGTGGGGAGTGATGCGAATGGGGCAGAGGACACTACTGTGGGGAGGTAATGTGAAGGGGGGCAGAAGACACGACTGTGGGGAGTGATGTGAAGGGGGGCAGAGGACACTACTGTGGGGAGTGATGTAAAGGGGGCAGAGGACACTACTGTGGGGAGTAATGTGAAGGGGGGCAGAGGAAACTACTGTGCGGAGTGATGTGAAGGAGGGCAGAGGACACTACTGTGGGGAGGTAATGTGAAGGGGGGCAGAGGACACTACTGTGGAGAGTGATGTGAAGGGGGGCAGAGGACACCACTGTGGGGAGTGATGTAAAGGGGGCAGAGGACACTACTGTGGGGAGGTAATGTGAAGGGGGGCAGAGGAAACTACTGTGCGGAGTGATCTGAAAGGAGCAGAGGACACTACTGTGGAGAGTGATGTGAAGGGGGGCAGAGGACACCACTGTGGGGAGTGATATGAAAGGGGCAGAGGACACTTCTGTGGAGAGTGATGTGAAGGGGGGCAGAGGACACCACTGTGGGGAGTGATGTAAAGGGGGGCAGAGGACACTACTGTGGGGAGGTAATGTGAAGGGGGGCAGAGGACACTACTGTGGGGAGTAATGTGAAGGGGGGCAGAGGACACTACTGTGGGGAGGTAATGTGAAGGGGGGCAGAGGACACTACTGTGGGGAGTGATGTGAAGGGGGGCAGAGAACACTACTGTGGGGAGTGATTTAAAGGGGAGCAGAGGACACTACTGTGGGGAGGTAATGTGAAGGGGGGCAGAGGACACTACTGTGGGTAGGTAATGTGAAGGGGGGCAGAGGACACTACTGTGGGGAGGTAATGTGAAGGGGGGCAGAGGACACTACTGTGAGGAGGTAATGTGAAGGGGGGCAGAGGACACTACTGTGGGGAGATAATGTGAAGGGGGGGCAGAGGACACTACTGTGGGGAGGTAATGTGAAGGGGGGCAGAGGACACTACTGTGGGGAGTGATGTGAAGGGGGGCAGACGACACTACTGTGAGGAGTGATGTGAAGGGGGGCAGAGGACACTACTGTGGGGAGTGATGTGAAGGGGGGCAGAGGACACTACTGTGACACACTATGTGTTCTTCATGCCATCTTTTTATTGGGAGCTTGATTTTTTTTGTTTGTTTAAGGGTGCCATCCTTATCTTTCTGCAAAGTCTGCTAGACAGGGTCTGTCTGATTGGAAAAAAAGAAGCTGTGCGGTATTTTGATTATGTGAAATACCCATAATACTGAGACCTGGCCTGCCTAGGCTTTAAGACACCTGATGCAGCTCAGGAGTAGCAATTGTAATCCCTGGCAGCACAAAGGGACTTGTCATCCAACACCAGAGTGCAGAAAACAGCTACAGAGTGACTTTTCGATCCACACTTCCTGTGTGTATCCTGGAGGTCTCCTCTTCTCCTACTACATCTGCTGGAAGTCCACTCCTCGGTTTCATTACTCTCCCTGTGTGCTGCCTCTCTTGCTGGGAATTCTTGTTCTTTTCTCTCCTCCCTGACTGGCCAGATGCCTCTTTATTACATTTAAAGCTGTTTGTATTGAAATCTCAGTAACTTGCTGACTACGTCAGGGCCTGAGGTCACCCCCGGGCCCTGCGCTTCCATCTTAAGAAGACAGCTTGACATGTCCTGACCCCACGGGGTTAAATAAATGACAAATCCTGCGAGACACGAGATACAAACATCTCAGAAAAAGGCAGCCAGAGCTCTGCAAACAGGCAAGATATTTTTGGACCAGAAATATACACAGAACATTGAAATCAATACTAATATTATACATTTCTATAACTTTGACCTATTACACAGTGCTGTACTGAGAACACTGAGTCATTCGCATCAGTCTCTGCACCAGAGGAGCTTACACTCTAATATTTAAACTACTGCCACACACTATTGGAAATTTATATAGCTCTGACATATTCCATAGTGGTGTACAGAGAAAACGAAGCTATTCACATCAGTCTCGGCAGCAGAGTTGTGTACAGAGAGCACGGAGCCAGTCACATCGGTCTGTGGACTAAAGGAGCTTACATTCTAATGTCCGCACCAGTCACATTTATGTTATTAATATTATTATTATACAGTTATATACCTCTGGCATATTCCACAGTAATGTATGGAGAACACTGAGCCACTTACATCAATCTTTGCACCAATGGAGCTTGCACTCTAATGCCCCCCCCCCCCCTAACAACACACACACACCCCTGTCACACACACTTATTACTCCACAGCAAGTGCGCTTCACAGTCATTTTTGCAGATTGTCAGAAGAGACTGAGGCTTTGCTCTCCAGGATTGCTATATTTCTATCACGCTCGGAGCTGGTTGTTCTGGGTGACTCTGTACGATCTTCCTGCCAGCAGTTCTCAGTTTGGTCACAGGCGGCTGATTGGAGCTCTATAGACAGATGGGACGACTGATGAAAAGAGACAAGCCAGAGAGCGGGTGCAATATTTATCCGGGGGCCCCGTACATCTTATACAGAGGTCTAGCTGTCACATTTAACTTGCTACCATGTCTCTTTCTTCTCTTTTTATAAATTCCCCCCAAACTAAGACCAGGAAAGAGAATGCAAAGGAAATAAATTCTTTATACATTTCAGAGTGTGAGTACATAGCAAGATATGGTAGATGCGTGAGGGTCCCCAGATTTCAGGGGCCCAGGAAGAGATGTGTTGTGCCATGCAAACAGGACTGGTGCTAGACTATTTTGCGCCCTAGGCAAGACCAGCTACTTGCTGAAATGTTGGGGCCTTTTACACAGCTTTAGGCCTGAACCCCTTTCACCCCTTACATTAGGGTCCCCAAAGTCCCCCCCTTTAAATCAGAGTTCCCAGAGTTCACGTTTACAACAGAGACCCCACTTTCATTAGGATCCCCAAAGTCTTCTCTTACATCAGGGTCCCTATAGCCCCACTTACATCAGGGTTTCCAGAGTCACCCTGGCTGTTTCCGAGCCCTAGGAAGCAGCGGCTACCTAGTTCGCCTAGTGGTAGCACCGGCCCTGCATGAAAACCCTGCTGGGCAAGGAACTTTTTAAGTGAAAAATAAAGAAAACATTTCCTCATCACATTCCTGTCGGTGGGAATCGGATACATACTATGGCATAAATCAATTAGAATCATCATTTTCCTTCTCCTAATTGGATGAATGGAGATTATCCTAGTAAACCAAATTCATTAAAGATAATCCAGTATAATCCTCCAAAACAGCTTTATATTAATAGACGAGTTTATGAGACAAGTCCCAATATACCAACAGCAATAAGAGTCATTCAAGGTGTGTGAGAGAATGAACAGTTAATCGTCAAGTGATTATGTGTATATTATATAATACAATATATAATAAAAGTGTTGCGTTAAATCACATAAATGAACATGTGCAAATAATGAAATTCCAAATGACAACAGTCTTAATGATAGACCAAAAATTCAAACAGGGTGATATCACATGAAGAAACTCTTGCGTTTTTAAGATCAAATGTAAAACCTAAACCAGGTGAGATCACCGCCGCCACCAAAAAAGATGGACTCCTACCAAAGAGCTTGGACCCTCTATTATGGAAGGTCACATGGGTTTATGATGTTATCTCCAGCTCTTTATCTCAGGTGGGAATCAGCTCCAGGCAGACCACAGAATGATTACAATCTTCTTAAATCCAACCATCCGATTGAAGACAATGTTCCCAATTAAATAAAACGCCAATAGTGTAAAACCCTTTACGAGTTAAAACTATTTGTATATTATATGTGATCACGTACTAGTATATGAGTATGTGTTGATTGCTAAAATAAGGCTGCTGTTAGAAATCACGAGGCCCCATACAGCCTACCAGACAATCCCCCCCTTAAAAATAACAAAAAAACACAACAAAAAAATACAAAATTCCCATGAAATCTAAAAGCTAAAACTTTACAGAATTGCGTGGCAATCACAGGAAAACGCATTACAGGAAGCGTGTCATCCAAAAAAGAGCAGGAGCTTCTATGGGTGACAAATTTTGTATGATGCTGTTTGCCACAAATGCTGCATGATTCTATCGCTCGACAATCGTGGCAAAACCACACTATACTTGAGATGCCGGTAAAAATTAATAGCACCTAGACATGTGCGTTGTGTTTTACCATGATTGCAGTGCCATTTGGAAACGCAGGCGATTCCACCCGTGATCTAAAATCGACAGATGTGAACAGGGCCTTTAAATCAATTGCAAAGATCAGTTCCAGAACCTTCTCCTTGCAGTACTTACAGTCAGTTAATATGTTATATTGTTTATACATCAATTATCAGCTTTGTTCCAGACATATATAAAGCTGGACACTGGCTGGGTACACATGAACCCACCTGCTGACATGGTGAAATCAAACCATGGGTAACAATGGAGCAATGGTCAGGTAACAGCCTTGGACCCTCTTTACATCTGAGTGTGCCTGTGCACTGACCTCCTGATCCTCCTGTGTGTTCTAGCAGCAGCTGAAGTCGGCGGTAGGGAGAGAATGAGAACCCAGAAGGGGGGTGATCAGTGCGGCAGGGGGAGAAGTGCATATACTGGAAGCAATCGCTCTGTGTCTTTTCCTGCAGCAGGGGAAAGGCAGTGGAAAAGAGAGAAGGAGAAGCCGCAGGAGGATTTCTTTCAGAATGAGGCAGTACAACCGGCGTTTCTGCATTTCAGGTGCCCAGGTCTCCTTATGAACTGATGGGCCTGGGCCCAGTACAGGGGGGTTAGCTGTACTGACTTATCAGAGGCCCTGGCTAAGATACACTATATTACCAAAAGTATTGGGACGCCTTTACACGCACATGAACTTTAATGGCACCCCAGTCTTTGTCTGTACGGTTCAATATTAAGTTGGCCCACCCCAGTTATAACAGCTTCAGTAGTCCTGGAAAGGCATAGCATTTTTTAAAAAGTTTTTTAGCATTCACTAAAAAGCGCTACTAAAATACTGTATGAGTTATTTTATGAAGTCATGCTGTATTTTAGTAATGAAAGCCTGCGGTAATTTACCGATGGCGTCCATACCATAGGTTGTCACTAGCTGGTTGTTAAGGAGCGGCTTGCCGCCAGTGTCCTTAACAACCAGCAACTGCCATGGTTGTTAAGGAGCGAGCAGCCGCCACATCCTTCAAACAACCGTTAAGTCATCAGCTGTCAGTGACGTTCCCGCTGACAGCTGAATGTAAAAAAAAAATGCCGGCAATAATAATTAAGAAAAATAAAAAAACAACATGGGATCCCCCCAATCCATACCAGGCCCTTCGGATCTGGTATGGATTTTGAGGGCAACCCCCAAGCCCCGGGGCAAAGGTCTTATCAGAATCTGGAAGCCCCCTTTAACATGAAGGCCCCCCCAGATCCCGTCCCCCCCATGTGAATGAGTAGGGGTACATAGTGCCCTACAAGCTAGCTTGACCATAGTAGAGATAGTTGGTCAACGGGTTCTGGTGAGTGCAATTTCATGTTGGGCACCATATGCACAAATTGGTCCAAGCACCAAAGTCACTTATGTTACAGAGCACCTGCACTTGTACAGTGGGTTTTTTAAACCATTTGGGACTTTTTTATTGGACAATAATCTTTTCTGATATTATTGATTGTGGACAACAATGTATGGTTTTTGCACTTTTTATTGTAATATTTAGGAGCTGCTAAGCACTTCATATGAAATTTCTCCTAATTTAGGTGTTTATTTGAATAAATAAGAGACTAGCGCAGTTGACTATTATTATTTATTATATAGTGATCTATGTTGTCATCCGTCCAGCATGTTCCTGACTCTTGTGGCCGTTCGCCGCGTATTGAGGTCGTATTATTCTGCATACAATGAAGCGGGCGGATTGGCGCTGCGGACACAATGTGTTGTTGGTGAGCGCTCTGCGTTTCCCAGGACCTGTTACTCAGCGCTCTGATAACAGAAACAATCTCCAGCCAAAATCGCTAATATGAGCGGAGTTCCACTGATTAGAAAGAAGTTCTTTTGTAAGTAGAGATTAATGAATCTCTCCAAAACGGGAAATATTCTGCCAGTACCGGTGACTCATAAATCTGGACACTGACTGCTGGAGACGCACAATGAGCTTCCAGGAGAAAAGCGTGGGAGGATTATTTAAAAGGAACTCCACACAGAACCCTGGATAAGACAGCAGACAAAACACATTGCAAAAGTAGAGTCTGAGGGAGCGCCGTTTGTTTTTATCCTCTAGGTACATGTGTAGAAATGCAAATGGTACCTCTCTCTAAAGTGAGGGGATTCTCTACTTACAGTAGTTGCCTAATCAGGTATTTTCATTGGAAGATTTGCACCTTATTATTATTCCTTAATTATTTCCCATCACTTCCTGTTCCCACTCCCCAGTGATTCTAGGACAAATAGTGTGAATCTCTCCTGCAGGGACAGATACAGCAATGAAAACCTGACAGGTGTTCTAACACCTCACTACTTTATCTGAAATCAAAAGTTTTGGCTATAGATATACCTTAACTGAGAATATTTGAACACGAAAAAGGCTCTTGCGTAGGCAGGTGCCTACAAAAGGGTTACTGTTTTTCTCTGTGCTCTGTCTCTGAAACTCACTATTTTGCAACTAAAACTGCTACAGTGTAGATGTATGGTGGATCTGAGGAATCGATTGGCTAGATTTCCCTGACAATTCTCTAGAGAGCCACATAAAAAGTAATCACTGGAATGCCCCGAGAGAGCTGCTGGGAAACACTGCCAATATGTAAGCTGTTACTCTGTTGGTCTATTTCTCCATCTGGGGGCCCAGTCGGGGTTCCCTGAGGGGTTGGAAACCTGAGGACCTTATTGACTCTTAGCTGCCAGCTATGGACTTATTACCTTTATGGGTTACTGCCAGTCATGAACCTCAAAGTCATAACCTTTAAAGGACTATAGACATACTTAGGTATGATTACCAAATGGGCACCAGAGAAAGAACCTCTGTACAGGATTTCATGTAAGAAGTTGCTTCCTGTTTTCAGACTGTTCTTCTGTGTTTGCATTTCTTCAGTAAAGACCCCAAGTGGTGCATTGCATTACGTATCTTAAAAAAAACAGGGCTTGTAACAAGGGGACTGTAGGTTAGAGGAGATTCAGTACATTTTAGTCCAGTACGTAGTTTTCTGTCTAGTGTAGGCTATAGTGCCATTGCTTAGGCAACCAACCAGCCAGGGAATGGGTGACTTGGTGTAGGGTGATGGTTACTCTGGTAATGAAGGTGTTGGCACCTTCATTTGTGGCTGGGTCCCTGCATACTGAAACTGGACCCATGGCACAACATACCTAGGAACCTAGCCTGGAATTCAAAGGAGAGTTATGGTATTTAGAGAGGGGGCCCCTGAGCGAGAAATCAAGCACCTAGTTACAGAGTGGGGTTTGTTTCCTGTATCCATTGGTACTGTAGGCTCGTCACTGGGAAGGCGGTAAAAGGTACTGCTGGGTTGGTGAATGGCGGTGCAGGCTCTGTGGTACTGGTTCCTAAATGCTGTGCACCTGTGAGTTGGTGTTTTCTAACTGTAGTACTGTCTGCAGTGCTTAGTGTTAACTGTGGTTATTGTGGCTCGCTTTTAACCTCCCTGGCGGTATGATTCTGTCAGGAATTACATACCAAAAGCGGTACAATTGTTTTCATGGAAATTTGGCGTTATGTATTAAAGGCCTACAATTCTTAGTAATTACTGACTTAAACCTGACCAAAACAAGAGTCTAGTAGACATCCCAGATGTGATAAATGTGAAACACAAACGCATGAATTATAATCGAATCAATAATATAATTTTATTAAATAATATATAATATATATAATAAAATTATATTATTGATTAGATTATAATTCATGCATTATATATTATATATAGATATATGTGTGTGTGTATATATATATATATATATATATATATACACACATATATATATATATATATATATATATATATATATATATATATATATATACACATATATATATATATATATATATATATATATATATATGCATGCATATATATATGCATATATATATATGCATATATATATATATATGCATATATATATATATATATATATATATATATGTATGCATATATATATATATATGCATATATATATATATATATATATATATATATATATGCATATATATATATATATATATATATATAATATAAAATGTGTTTTGTGTTTTGTGCAACGTTTTTTTTTTTTTTTTAATTTCCCACCCTAGTTCCGCTCCCATGCAGCATTGCTGCTGCAGGGAACAGAACTAGGAAGTGATCAGACCGACGGAGGGACGGAGGAGCGGCGGGACTCTCGGCTGGCGATCTCAGCAATGAGAGATCATCGCTGGATCGCCAGGATAAGGTAAGAGAACACCGCTGCGCTCTCTGCAATCCACCTTGAGCGTGACTCGGGGTTACCGATCCTGATATGAAAAATCAACCCCGAGTCACGCTCGGGATTACCGCTAAGGAGGTTAAGTCTGGAGTTGTGCTTTAATGTTGATTTTGCATGACCGCAAGTTCCTGCCTAGAACCAAGGCAATTAGTAAGTGTAGTTCTTAGTGTCCCCCCCCCCCCCCCCCCAAGGGTGCCTAAACCCTATCTAGACTTGTTTCCCGCAAGGTGTAACTATGTATTAGGACTTCTCAGCATTTTCTTTTTTTTCAGATGCAAAATATTTTATCTCAACAGCTCTAATATCAAGCTTTGGATTGCAGCACCGGTCTAGGCCACAAGATGGACTGAAACTCAACCACAGCACATTTGTCTGTCCCTGGGCCCCTGTGCTAGCTTCTCCTAATTTCCCAGCTGACTTTGGGGTTGATTTACTAAAGGCAAATAGAATGTTCACTTTGCAAGTGCAGTTGAACTCTGCAAGGGACTTTGCTCCAGAGCTCAGTAAATTAGGTGAAGCTTCAATTGAAAGAATACCCATCACATGCAAGGAAAATGAAAAAAAAAAAAAAAAAATTTTTGCTTGCACATGATTGGATGATGTAAGTCAGTAGAACTTTACCTCGTTCACTAAGCCTTGGAAAAAATTCCCTTGCAAAGTGAACAGACTATTTGTTTTTCAGCTAACACAAAAGTGATACTATCACTTCAAAATCAAATAGTCAGCCCTGCCCTTCTAGTGTGGAACACACCCTCAGAAGTCTGTATTGTGCACCATGCCATTTTCCTTCGTCACATTCCCTGTTAGATCTCTGACACCTGTGACCATATTGTCACTCCTCCATAATCCTCGCAACGTATTTTCATGTTTGGCCACATTTGAGAGAAGCCTTTTCCTACAGGTGCATCTCATAAAATTAGAATATCATCAAAAATTGAATGTATTTCAGTATTTCAATTCGAAAAGTGAAACTCATATATTATATGGATTCATTACACACAGAGTGATATTTTTCAAGCATTACTTTCTTTTAATTTTGATGGTCATGGCTTACAGCTAGTGAAAACCCAAAATTCAGTATCTCAGAAAATTAGAATATTACAGAAGACCAATAACAAAAAAAGGATTTTTAATACAGAAATGTTGGTTTACTGAAAAGCATGTCCATGCACAGAATAGTATGCACTCCATATTTGGTCGGGGCTCCTTTTGCATGAATTCTGCATCAATGCAGAGTGGGATGGAGGCGATCAGCCTGTGGCACTGCTGAGGTTTTATGGAAGCACGGGTTTCTTTGATAGCTGCTTTCAACTCATCTGCATTGTTGGGTCTGGTGTCTCTCATCTTCCTCTTGACAATACCCCACAGATTCTCTGTGGAGCTTAGGTCAGGCGAGTTTTTTTGGCCAATCAAGCACAGTTATACCATCATTAAACCAGGTATTGGTACTTTTGGAAGTGTGGGCAGATGCCAAGTCCTGCTGGAAAATGAAATCAGCATCTCCATTAAGCTGGTTAGCAGAGGGAAGCATGAAGTGCTCTAGAATTTTCTTATAGAGGGCTGTGCTGACTTTGGACTTAAAACACAGTGGACCAACACCAGCAGATTACATGGCTCCCCAAATAATCACCGACTGAAAACTTCACGCTGGACCTCATGCAACTTGGATTCTGTGCCTCTACAATCTTCCTCCAGACTCTGGGACCTTGATTTCTAAATTAAATGCACAATTTTCCACAGTCCATGATGATTTGAGGTCAGCAGGACCTGTCACCTGCCCACACTGCCAAAAGTACCAATACCTGGTTTAATCATAGTAGTATCACTGTACTAAAAGAGGTTGTAAACCTGAAAAAAAAAAATTCTCTTCTTTTTGCAACCTGTAAAAGAAACACATAATGAGCTAGTATGCACCGCATACTAGCTCATTATGAAATACTTACCTTAGAACGAGCCCCCGCCGTGCCATCCGCTTACCTGTATGACCACATGTCAAGTCGCTCGTCTTCCGGGATCGCGGCATCCGGCCATCTGATTGGCCGGAGCCGCGGTGACGTCACTCGCGTGCGGGAGCCGACGGTCACGGAACGGGTCTCTGAAGGAACGGCACCAGCGGCCGTTCCTTCAGAGCACATGCGCCAGTGACGTCACTGGCTGCATGTAAGGTAAATATCTCCTAAACGGTACATGTTTAGGAGATATGTACAGTACCTATAGGTAAAAGTGTCAGAGGAGGGTTTACTTCCTCTTTAATTGGCCAGAAAAATTGCCTGACCTAAACCCCATAGAGAATCTGTGGGGTATTGTCAAGAGGAAGATGAGAGACACCAGACCCTACAATTAAGATGAGCTGAAAGCCACTATCAAAGAAACCTAGGCTTCCATAACACATCAGGAGTGCCATAGGCTGATTGCCTCCATGCCATGCCGTATTTATGCATTAATTAATGCAAAAGGAGCCTGGCCAAGTATTAAGTGCATGCTACTGTATACTGTACATGGACATACTTTTCCGTAAGCCAGCATTTCTGTATTAAAAATCATTTTTTTAAATTAATCTTATGTAATATAATTTTCTGAGATACTGAATGTAGGGGTTTTTACTAGCTATAAGCCTTAATCATAAAAATTAAAAGAAATAAATGCTTGAAATATATCACTGTGTGTAACGCATCTATATAAAATATATGAGTTTCACTTTTTGAATTGAATTACTGAAATAAATAAACTTTTTGATGATATTCTAATTTTATGAGATGCACCTGTATATCATATTTGGTAGACTTTGTTCAATGTCTGGATTTCTGGTGGTCTGCTTTTGTGACCACTTCCCATGGAGAATCCAGCAAACATGCTTCTCAGGTGTCTAAAAGATGCATTGTGGGAAATGATATCCAAGACCACATTTGGAGCCAAATTAAATGTTTTCTATGGTCAGAAATGGCATAGTAAAATACAGCAGAAGTACAGAAACCGTGAATAGATCTTCATGAACACCTGTGAGTGCCTCAGACCTCCTATGAGTCTAGGTGATAGCAATTTTTGTTACAGAGGAGCTCAGGACAGGCGGTTGGGTCATACACAACACCCCAGAGCCTCTTGCTTTGCTCACCACCGTCTCGCTCGCCAGTCTCACTTACTCTCCTTTATTCTCGATCTTCCTATCATGTGTAAAACGTTTCATGAAATCTTTAAAGGCTGAGAGGAACCGAGTGACCTAATTTCTAGCGGGCGGCTGGAGAATTACGCAGTAAACGCAGAGCGGCGGGGAGGGGGTGCTCTGCCCTTGATTTGAGATTGTGAAATGTTTCACATTGATTTTCTGTCTGCTTGAACTCGGTGCGATGTATGAACGGCCCCGAGTCATTAGGAGGAATTATCCCCACATAGTGATTGTCATTCTGATATATCTGGGTTATTAGGAGGATCCAAAAGCTCAGTCAGCGCTTCCCTCCTGGGAAGTAGGATTATGGGTGGAGTGGGCGATATCCTGGTTGCAGGTGGGGGAAGTGAGCTGTGTGTGATTCCATCCCCTGCCGCCTCCGTGACGACTGCACAGGGCAGAAGTTCTTTTCTGAGACTCCACTGAATAATGATTGAACTTTTATTAAAGCGGAGTTCCGGCCACAAAATCGACATAATCGATTTTGGGCCATCTGCCGCTTGCTCTTGGTCACCTGAAAAACAAATGGATGGTTACAATTTTTTTTTTTGTTTACTTACCTTGTTATTGAAGAAAAATATACTCACCTTTCTTCCACTTCCTCCTGTGGCTGTGGCCCGCGCCGTCACTTCCTCTTTGCATTGATTCCTGGGAGCTGAACGTCATCGCTCCCAGGAATCAATGCGCCTGCACCGGCCCCGCTCGTCACTTCCGGTGCGGGCGCTTCATTCCCTGCTAAACAGCTTCTGGGCATGCCCAGAAGCTGTGGAGGGATGACTCGCACGCACCGGAAGTGACGAGCGGGCCAATGCAGGCGCATTCTGGGAGAAGAGGACACGGAAGAGGACGCAGAAGAGGACGCGCTGGCTTCAGCTGCCCACATCCAAGATGGCAGCGCAGGAGAAGAAATTTTCAAGTTAAGTATTTCTTCTTGCAGGTAAGTGCGACCGGGGACAGTACAGAGGCTATCCATTGTGGAATGTACTAGCCCTGACTGTCCCGGGGGTATTTTTATCTAAATTTCACCCCCGTGGCCGGAACTCCGCTTTAATGGAAAATGGAATAATCTTCAAATCAAATGTTTTGAGACCAGCTTTGTACCATGTTCATCTGGCTATTGTATAGTTCTAGTTAGGGGTTCCATTAAAGCGAACCGGTATGACAGACAAGAGCCAGACTGCACAGCACATGCGAGAAGACACTTGCTACTACTGACCCCAACCCCATCCTTCTGCTTTATCTGCCATCACAGAAAAAATCAGAGTATTTGCTAGTCCTGCGCATCCTATCACCAGACCCCAGCGTTGTCATGTGAGGCCTGGTGTAAACACTGGCTTTCAGGAGGGAAGTGTTCCTAGGGGACACTGCACACAGATTTGGGGGCAAAGTAAGAGCTGACAAGGCATGTTAAGCCTGATGGTGATGGTGGAACCTCCAGTGCAGGAAGTTTGGTGTGTGACACTGAGGCTCCCTACATATGAGATTCATATGAGAAACAATGAGTTCATTTGTGTCAAGGAGGTTTAGAGCTCAGGGAGACTCTGAGGTTGATTTACTAAAAGGAAATAGACTGTTCATCTTGCAAAGATAGATTCACTTTGCAAAGTGAATGTGATAAAGTTTCATTTTGCAAAGAATACCCAATCACGTGCAATCAAGTTAAAAAAAAATAAAAAAATTTTGCTTACGCATGATTTGATGATGGAAAATTCCCTTGAAAAAGTGAACAGCCAATTTGCCTTTAGTAAATCAAATCCTCCTCAAAAGTTACAGCACCATTCTCCTGCCACAGATTTTCCGTATGGACCATATAATGCTTCCTGTACAGTTCCACTCTAAAACTGGGCATATACTTTGGGGAAAATAATTATTTGACCCCTGCAGATTTTGTAAGTTTTCCCACTTACAAAGAAATTAAGGGTCTATATTTTTTATCATAGGTGTATTTTAAATGATAGAGACAGAATATCAACCAAAAATCCAGAAAAAAACACAATACAAATGTTATAAATTGAGTTGCAGTTCAGTGAGTAAAATAAGTATTTGGTCCCAAAGCAAAGCATGACTTAGTACTTGGTGGAGAAACTCTTGTTGGCAAGCACGAAGGTAAGATGTTTCTTGTAATTTATTACCAGTATTACACACATCTCAGGAGGGATTTTGGTCAACTCTTCTTTACAGATCTTCTCTAATGTACACTTGAACTACTTTGACCGCTTTGCAAAACGTGGCAAAAATGTTCCTATTCGGAACGCAATTCTTCCATGTTCAGGAGAGGGAGGTTAGGGGAGATTGAACCTCTCCTAACTGCAGCAGCTCCTAAATTACCCTAAAAGTCTACAGTATGCGAACATGAACACATAGGCTTTTATGGAGTTGAGTTTAGGAGCTTTGGCAAAAAAACTCAAGTTTAGGATCTGCTAGTGTACATGGAGTCCTAATCCTTAAGGTTTCTTGGCTGTCACTTGGGAACTCGAAGTTTCAGCTCCCTCCATACATTTTCTATAGGATTAGGGTCTAGAGACTGGCTTGACCACTCCATGACCTTAATGTGCTTCTTCTTGAGCCACTCCTTTGTTGCCTTGGCGGAATGTTTTGGGTCAATGTCATGCTGGAAGTCCCATCCATGGTCCATCTTTAGTGTTCTGGCTGAGGGAAGAAGGTTCTCATCCAAAATTTTACAATACATGGCCCCGTCCATTGGCCCCTCAATGCAGCAAAGTTGGCCTGTACCTTTAGCAGAGAAACTAAGCATAATGTTTCCACCTTCATGCTTGACTGTAGGGATGGTGTTTATAGGGTCACAGCGTTTTTCTTCCTCCAAACATGGCGAATCAAATTAATGTCAAAGAGCTAAATTTTGGTCTCATCTGACCACAGAACTTTCTCCCAATTCTTCTCTGAATCATTTAGATGTTCATTGGCTAACTTCAGACGGGCCTGTACATGTGCCTTCTTGAGGAGGGTGACTTTGCAGGTGCTACAGGATTTCAATCTATGGGGGCGTATTGTGCTATCAATGGTTTGTTTGGTGACTGTGGTCCCAACTGCCTTGATATAATTCACAAGCTCCTCTGGTGGTCTTAAACTTGATGGTGAGGTTTGCAGGAAGAATAAGATTCTGTGGACAGGTGTCTTTTAAACATAACGAATTGTCATTAGAAGCACCTACTTAAAATTTACAGGACTAATCTGTGTACCACATGAGAACCTACTGTAGCCAGTCTGTGGGAGCCAGAATTATTGTTGGATGGTAGAGGATCAAATACTAATTTTACTCACTGAACTGCAACAAAATATATAATTTGTATGTTTATGTGTTTGTAGCACTGTCCCCGTAGGGCTTGCTGCATGATGACTTGTTGGGCCTTCTCTGATTACCAGCACACAGTCACTTAGGGAACAGTTCACACATCCCTCCTTACTCCCGATGGCTCGTCACACAATAATCAGATCAGGTGTATTGGTTTTTAGTGTTTATTTTGGAACTTGGATGGGAGAAGGGAATAGTGGGATACTCCAACTGTAACTATTCACAATGGATAAGGACAACTCCCACCTGGCCTCACCAGGCTTCATGTGGAAGCAGACGCACTGCTTAATCCATACTGCCACATGTATGGAACGGATTAAGTCTCCTTACTCTTTTCTCTCCATTAATAGACTTGGTGAATCAACATTATCTTCGGTACACTCACTAGCATCCCCTTTACTGAAACCCATCCACTGATTGTTCTAGCTGCAGGGGTGGCCCCCCTCAGGTCAGGCCCCTTGACACAGATCTGTACTCACTGTACTACAGAATCAGATCCTCCTTTCAGTCAGCTTCACCAGACCTCTGGGTTCAGTTCCTCACTAGCACTCTCCAGGCCCTAAGGTCAACTATCTGAGGCCGCATGGCACCTCTACAGAGAAGGAGACAGCTGTCCCCTCCCTCTGGGACTCCGCTATCCAGTCGAAAGACCCTGAGCACCTGTGCTTCTGGCTTTTATACAGTATACCAGCATGCACCAAGGCAGTTTTCCTCTGCCAAATCACAAGGTATGTGTCAAACGCCTGTGCACTCATTTGTCAGGTTTCCTCCAACTGTCCAATATGCCTCCCTATTGGACCAGTGTGAAACATTCTGCAGACAGAACGAGTTGCACCTGAGCACAATGAGCAGACTTTACTAACAGATCCTGCTCTCAGTAGACAGGGAAAAATATAGATTTACCTGCAGTCCTGCTAAGCAGACAGGACTCAAATCTATACATGTTTTTTCTGGATTTTTGGTTGCTAATCTGTCTCTATCATTTAAAATACACCTATAATAACAATTATAGACCCTTCATTTCTTTATAAGTGAGTAAGTGTAAGTGTCAGAATAATACAATAGCATGGTGGGGGAGATCCCTGTGATTACCTCACTTGTGTGGATGCTGGGATCTGTGAGTTTTTTTTTTTATATACAGGTTCTCTTTGAACACAGACAGTCCACCTGAAATCAGACTGCAAACTAGAAAGTGTTAAAGGGAATATCTGCTTTACCTAGAGAATTGATCCATTCCCTCTAAAACCTACTACCAGGTAAAAGTCCCAAACTCATAACAATTACCGTATTTATCGACGTATAACACGCGCCGGCGTATACCACGCACCTAAATTTTAGGAGAGAAATTTCAGGAAAAAAGCTGAAATTTAAAATAAACAGCTTTGAACTCAGAACATTTTTTTAAATCAAATGCAGTCTCACCAGTGCCCACGAATGCAGCCTCGCCAGCGTAGTGTACATCATTGCAGCCTCGCCAGTGTAGTGTCCATCATTGCAGCCTCGCCAGCGCAGTGTCCATCATTGCAGCCTCACCAGCGCAGTGACCATCATTGCAGCCTCGCCAGCGCAGTGCCCATACATGCAGCCTCGCCAGTGCAATACCCATAATTACAGCCTCGCCAGCGCAGTGCCCATACATGCAGCCTCGCCAGCGCAGTACACATAATTGCAGCCTCGCCAGCGCAGTGCCCATAATTGCAGCCTCGCCAGCACAGTGCCCATAGTAGCAGCTTCACCAGCGCAGGTCCAGTAATTGCAGCCTTGCCAGCGCAGTGCCAGTAGTTGCAGCCTCGCCAGCGCAGTGCCAGTAATTGCAGCCTTGCCAGCGCAGTGCCAGTAATTGCAGCCTTGCCAGCGCAGTGCCAGTAGTTGCAGCCTCGCCAGCGCAGTGCCAGTAATTGCAGCCTCGCCAGCGCCATTGATTCTATCTGAATCACTTTTTAAAAAGTCCAGGAAGCAGCGCCGAGAGGTAGAAGGGGGCGGGCGGGGCAGAGGAGAAGGAAGGACGCACGCGCTGTCATCGGAAGTCCCGACGCCTATGATAGACGTCGGCATTGGAGGCGGTACTTCCGATGACAGCGCGTCCTTCCTTCTCCTCTGCCCCGCCCGCCCCCTTCTACCTCTCGGCGCTGCTTCCTGGACTTTTTTTTTTTTTTTTTCATATCGGCGTATAACACGCACTGCTGATTTTCCTCCATTTTTAGGAGGAAAAAGTGCGTGTTATACGCCGATAAATACGGTATGTTATTCACATTCTCCTGCATTGTCATATGGGCGTCCACTGAGCTCTACAGTTGGCTGTAACAACACATTACAAAGGCAAGGTCCACTGTTGTCACCATCAGGAACCCCACCCTGAGAAATGCCATGTGTCCATAGACATGAAGTGGCTGCAAAAAGTTTCTAGGAGATCAGCATCATTAAGATGGAACAAAAGAGGAAAGAAGGTGAAAACAGTCTTTTATTTTAAAAAGTTAAACATTTTTATGATACATATAGTATCATAAAATTAAATAAAATGTCATCCATTTAGGCTCCATTCACATGCAGGAGTGTCTACATCTACTTTAATTTATTTATAGATCCATATAGACTATATGATGATTAGAATCTCTGAAGTTGGTTGTTTCAGGAGTCATTTTCAGGAACTTTTCGATGACAAAATTTAAGAAGCCAGGCCTGTTCGAGAAGCCCAGGGATAGTTGTCAATTATGTTTCGCCTAATTTGTTGACCATCAATATATTTATTTGTTTATTTGTTTCCATCCTTCTCTCCCACATCAACAAGAGAAGCGAAGTCACGCCGTAAAAGTAGAGAGTTTTTTGCGCCACGTAGTGCCTGCCCAGTGCTCGCTGACATCTATAAGCAGACTCAGTGGAGGGTCCTGGCGGTCCCCCTCATGCCCTGGTATACACGGCCTGCACTCCTCTCTCATTAGTTTGTAATGTCATTAGTCGGGACCTGCAGGCCTGCCAGAGACAGCCGTTCCGCCTCTTTGACGTCAGTGCAGGCGCACGCTGTTTCAGATAGCGGAGAATTCTCTGTGTCAGCAGGGCCTGGAAGTGATTCAGCTGTCTGCTATGGACACATGTCCACTTTCACAATCCCAAACCGGGCAGGCTTCTCTCGCTGAGATTTTTATGGAATTTTTAGACTTCTAATAAAAGCTGCGAGCAAGGGAGAGGGATTCAGGGATAAGAGAAGTTTTTATATTTTTGGATAGGAAGGGTTTGTCTTGTCATCAGCAGTCAAGGCTGTTGTGCGTTAGCTGGAGATCTGCGCAGGAGAAGATACCACAAGAGCCCGTTCCCACCGAACCAGCCAATGAGTCAGTGTATAGAGAGAGTCGCCAAACATTTGCTGCCGTCAGACGTTCTACAGACGTATAAAAGTGAGAAGAGAGATGATGGAAGGGAGGAAGATGAGCATTAAAGCCCCAATCACCAAAATCTCATAAATCTTTAACATGTTAATGTCATTTCAAAAGTCATTTCCAATCTCTTTAGACTTGCAACTTTTATTAAAAATAATTATTGATGATCTTGCCATGAAGTTCCTTGTTCAGGAATTTCTGGTTATGGGTTGACAAAGTTCTGCCCTTGTCTCCCTATTGTACTCATGCGTTGCCACTAGTGATCGACCGATATCGTTTTTTTAATGCCGATACCGATATTTTGGTCATCGGATATCGGTATTGGCCGATATTTTCAGACATGTAAAAAAAGTTTTGTTTTTTTTCCAGGTACTCCTTGTGGAGGGATCTGGGGGTCTAAAAGACCCAAACCCCTCCTCGGCACTGAAAAGCATTCAAAACGCCAAGTTTGGCTGTTTTGAATGCTGTCAATTTTTTTTAATTCGGCGCCGAGTACCCAGAAGTGATGTCATGACATCACTTCCAGGTTTTTTTACTTGGAGACCGGCACATGCGCATTTGCAGCAGGGATACCAGCTTTCACGGGGACACATCTGCATGCTACACCGGGTCTTCTCTTCGGTGGCGGTGGAGGTAGGATGCCCGGGTCATTTTTATGTTTTTTTTATATGTATATTTCTATTTTAAACTGAATTTGGTTATTTTACAAGGTGATCGTTTGCAATCACTTTAACCACTTAAGCCACGGAAGATTTTACTCCCTTTCTGACCAGGGGGTATTTTGCGATTCGGCACTGCGTGACTTTAACGGACACTGTACCTAAACGAATTTGATGTCCTTTTTTTCCCACAAACAGAGCTTTCTTTTGGTGGTATTTGATCACCTGTGCGATTTTTTGATCATGCGCTATAATCAAAAAAAGAGCGTCAATTTTGCAAAAATAACAATATTTTTCACATTTTTTTATATGAAATTCCCCAAAAAAAATGTAAAAATAATTTTTTTTTTAACTTTTTGGCCAATTTTTTTTCTGCTACCTATATTTGGTAAAAAAATATCACAATAAGCGTATTTTGATTGGTTTGCGCAAAAGTTATTGCGTTTACTAACTAAGGGAAAGATTTTTGTCATTTTTATTGTTTTTTTTTAACGCGTAATGGCAGCGATCTGCGATTTTTTTTGCGGGACTGCGACATTGCGGCGGACAGATCGGACCCTTGACTGACATTTTTGACACTTTTGGGGGTACCAGTGACATTACTACAGTAATCAGTGCTATACATATGCACTGATACTGTAAAAATGACACTGGCAGGAAAGGGGTTAACTTTATTAGAGACGCAGTGACTATGTGTGTCCCTAGGGGCGTGCTTCTTACTGTGCAGGGATGTGGCTGTGTGTGTAACAGCACAGATCAATGGTCCTACATAGCAGGACCGTTAGATCAGTGCCTTTACACAGGGAAGAATGACAGGCGGCTTTGTTTACACTAGCCGCCTGCCTTTCTCCCTTCACAGCAGACGATCGCGAGTGACCGGCGGACATCGGGTCCGCTGGTCACACACACGGAGGTGTCCGTGAACGAGCCGAGGCGGGAGCGCACCTCCGGCGGCGCGCGCGCGCCTGCTATTGGCTCCCAGGCTAGTGACGTACCGGTACGCCACTTTGCCTGGCCTGACTGCCGCAGTATATGTACTTGCGGCGGTCGGGAACCGGCAGGAATTGCTCTGAATATCCACACATTTCCCTGACTCCAGCCTAGTATTACATACTGCACAGAGGTGATCTGTGTTGTAGGTATACATACCTCCCAACTTTTTGAGATGGGAATGAGGGACACCTATTAGCAAAAGTATGTAGGCATGGGACCCCTGCCAAACCCTCTTAAAGGAGAATGATGCAAAAAAAAAAATGACTAGTAAAACCCACAAGTGCTTTTTTTTACCATTTCTGTTCCTTTATAGTGCCTTATGAAATGTACAAATGCAGAAACTTAGAAATGGATGAAAGGTTTAGCACTGGGAGACACTTTTTGAAAGATAAAAAAGGCATTTTATATACAACTATATAGATCAGACCAAAGTGAGGAGGAAAAAGGGAATGAGGGAACGTTCCAAATCGGGGACAGTCCCTCCAAATCAGAGACAGTTGGGAGCTATGGGTATATTCCGCATTACATTTAAAAAAAATGGAAATCTTCCAGAAAATCACAATATGAGAGACGACCTGATATCTCTAGGAACAGGCGGCGTGACCACCGGAGATGGAGGTCAGCCAATCAGGAAGAGTTTATTCATCAGTTAGACAAGTGGATTGTGATAACATCTCTTGTGAAATTGGAGAGGAAACTCTACAGTGTGATAATGAGATAAATTGTTTCCTGATGGACTCGGAGTGACCGGACAGGAGAACGTGGGGGACCACCACAATGATGTACCAGTAAAATATATAAACTATAATACAACCTTCTGTGGAGACAAAGATCCCTTCCCTGAAGGTCTCATATAAGGTGAAACAGTTGGGATCATCCTAACCTTGTGTATCCTCACCATGCTAAAGCACCAATCTCAGAAAAAATAATTCAATAGAGATGTCTCTGTAGACGCTGAATAGATCCCAAAGGTCACTGTACTTCTTTTCTTCCCGTCTATTTTCTTTCCTTCCACCATATCCACTACTATCCTTCATTCTGACTGTCTCCCCCTCTCTCACTTCAGGTAGAACAATAAAAGTGTTACTAAACCCAGGACCCTGCATTCACTATATCTGATCTCCCATGGTACACAGAATGCAATTATTTTAGTAAATATAAACTGCTAAATATATTTTCTCATCAGCAGTATATAGCAGTCTTGTGCCTTTTATCATTGTCTGGCTGAGCACTGGTTAAAGCTTGTAGGAGGAGTTTCCATTCTCCTCTGACTGTTCTATGAGGCTGCATGACCCCTGACCCTCTGCCTGGACAGTGCTGATTGGCCCTGTGCTGCACCCTTCTAGGAAACAACAAAAAAAACCCTCTCTAGCAATACACACCAAGCTGAGCATGTGCAGAGTGCCTCCTAGGGCTCTGCGCTACCAGGAGATGGATTGGGGACATTGGAAGAAGGGGAGGATCAGGGAAGACAGGAACACACAGCCTTTTTACACAATGCAAAGGATTAAAGTATAACTAAAAGCAAAACCTTTTTTTGTAGTTTTGGATAGAATTGAAAGAGAATAAAACCTCTGTCAGTTTTTATTGCTGTCTGTGCCTCCGTAAAGGAGATTCACCCTCTCTATTTGTCCTGTTTTCCATTATCATTGAAAGTGAAAGTAAAGGTAATTACCCTAACTTTGGGTTGTCACTAGAAAAGCGGGGAAATCATCCAATGGGGACATTAGTTCTTGTGACCTGGGGGTCCCCAAGGAATTCCCTTGTTTTACAGGGATTTCCTCCCACTTCCTGTTTGGCTGTGGGACAGGAAGTGAAGGGAAATCTCCACAATGGGACACAGATGGCGAAAAAATATCTGACTGAGGTTATATCCTTCCCTAAAGCCCCATACACACACGCAGATCGTCGTCATACAAATGTTCGTCTTTTCTCCCCGGGATGTCGGTGTCTGTTTAAAAGTGCAAAGACAGCACAAGGACAGCACAAGAATTTTGTCCGCAGACTTCAGCTGACTGCAGAAGTGATGTCATGTAATGGTTAACTTTCCCTGTGTTTTTTATTTTCTGAGCATGCCCAGTCTTGCAAATCTGCGGTCTGTCGGCTGATTTCTGTACTGACAGGCGAACAATCGTCCGTTCTGGTGTCTGCAGACAAAAATTTTCATGTTTGCAAGAAAGACTCTTGTCCGTGGATTGTGTGCAGACATCTGTCGGAGGCACCATACTAACACGCATACAATCGGCAGATCTTTCGTCCGCCGACGTTTGTATGACGACGATCTGCGTGTGTGTACGGGGCTTTACTCTATCCAAATTGAAAAAAAAAGTTTTGCCTATAGTTCTACTTTAACCCCTTAGGTTCCACAGCGAGTAAAACAAGCATGCTTTACTGTATATACAGACTGATTTAGTAACACTTTCAGTCCACGATTTATCATGTCACCCTCAGTCTGTGACATACTGAGACATACTGAGACATATTGGGGTTGATTTACTAAAACTGGACAGTGCAAAATCTGGTGCAGCTCTGAAAAGAAACCAATCAGCTTCCAGTTTTTCTTTTTGTCAAAGATTAATTGAACAACTGAAGTTAGAAGCTGATTGGCTACTAGGCACAGCTGCACTAGACTTTTCACTCTTCAGTTTTAGTAAATCAACCACATTTTGTAGCTAGTTTCTCTGTTGGCCACTATTCCATACCTCCCAACCATCCCTAATTCGCCGAGTCTGTCCCGGAATTTTCTCTTTGTCCCAGAGTCCCGGCTAATCAGGGCTGAGTCCCGGAATGCCCGCGGCGATGTGAGGCAGCTTTGTTTCCGCATTCCACAAGCAAAACATATATATGAAAAGAATTTTGGTGGCCCAAAAGAAACTGCGCAAAATTGGTGATATTCGATAATAAATTAATCAATCAAATTGTCATAAATTAATTAAATATATATAAGAGGAATTGCTTCCATAGTGTAAGCTGCAATAAAAACGTATAAAACGCATAAATGTGAAATGAGCGCAATTTATTCCACTCTTTTCACATTTATGCGTTTTATACGTTTTTATTGCAGCTTACACTATGGAAGCAATTCCTCTTATATATATTTAATTAATTTATGACAATTTGATTGATTAATTTATTATCGAATATCACCAATTTTGCGCAGTTTCTTTTGGGCCACCAAAATTCTTTTCATTTATTTTGCACATTTGTGTTGATCCTGCAGCAATGGATATATTTGATTTCATGAAAGATAGGACCACAGCAGATATTTTTTCAGCACAAAGTACTGTTTCAAAAGACATGGAGCAGAGTGTTAAAACTCTCAAAAATGTACTTGAAAAGAAAATCCGTGTATGGTGGGACTTGGCCACCTTAGAACAGTACATAAAAATGAAAATAACGCCAAGAAGGTTACGTTGGGATCTAGGTCCCAATGATGGTCTGGCAGATCCCGACCTAGATAAAGAATGGTTTAATTTTTTTAACCACAGCGAATCCAGACTACTTAGTCTTATTATATCGCGAAGGAAGGCGAAAATGACTAAGCTGGAGGAAAAAATTAGTGAGTTAAAAACCACTTTAGAACCTTATAAAGATAATGCTGATTTTAAAGAAAAAATTATATTAACCCAGAAATTTTTAGAGAAAATAGATAAGGACACCCGAAACAAAAAGATTAATAAATACCAAAGAGATTTATTGGACTACAAAGAGTCTAAAGTGTACAAATGGCAGGATATTCCGTTAGGACCAAATGCCACAAACATTAATAATATCCCTACACAGTCCCCGGTAGTGAGAGAGATGGGAATTGAGAGATTCATAGATCCTAATTTCACTCCCACTGGGGGGACTCCAAACTTTGATGATAATGGTAGGAATGAATATACTGGAAATAGAAACAATAGACCACAATATTTTAACACCTCCCAGTACAATGTACCCACGTATAACAGCTACTCCCCTCTGGCCTATACCCCAGAAAATCAACAGAAGGGTTTTCGGGGGAGGGGGCGAGGTGGCGCCCCGGGTCAAAGAGGGAGGGGAAGAGGCTCCAACCACCCGAATGGAACCTGGCGGGGACACAGAGGAGGTGGGAGAGGCCAACCTTGGCAACGAGGGAGGGGTTCACAGAATTGGAGACCCCAACAACAACAATGGAACCAAGGGAATTACTGGCAGAAAGAGAACCATTGGCAGCAATGGGGAGGGGATACTTATCCCCATTATCAACAGGAAATGACACCCCAAAGAAATCCTCCACCAAACGAAAGAACGGAAAACAGAGGAGAGGGTGCAGAGGTGGACGAAAGAAACAAAAGGAAAAGAGAGTCCTAGGGGCTGGGATCTTTAATCTCAGTAATGCCCAGTTCACTTCTGACGAATTAAAAATACTGGAACTTGGTCTTAAATTTGCCCCTGACAAAAGTGTTGACAAGTTCAACACCTTTATAGACATTGAAAAATATGTCAGGAAGCTTAAAATTAAAAAACATTTTTTAGAAAAACCGTTTAACCCTACCTCTAATAATGCTGATTATCAGGACAGTGGATTGAAAAATCGTTCTGTTTTTAATCCTCCCAAAGCTTCCAACCATTGTTTGGAAGTTTTTAAAAGTATGGTAGAAGATGATGTGCGGAAAATTAAATTAAAACACTACTACACCAAAAAAGAATTAGAAAAGGGCCTCAAGGAACTAGAGGACCGTAAAGACATAGTCATACGAGGAGCAGACAAAGGGGGGGGAATAGTAGTTCTCAACAAAAGTGATTACAAACTAGAACTGGACAGACTAGTGGGTGACCAAGTCACCTATCAAAAGTTGAGAACCAACCCCACCCAGAGTCTAAAATCAAAACTTGAGAAAATTGTGAAAAAGGCTAAAGAAAAAGGTATACTAACCAAAAAAGAGGCACAGTATCTTGTGCCCAAAGCACCACGCTTACCCACAATTTACCAGTTGCCAAAGGTCCACAAAAACAAGACTAAGCCCCCTGGGAGGCCTATTATTAGTGGCATTGAATCGATTTTTTCCCGGATAGGGGAATATGTGGACCATTTTTTGCAACCGATTGTACCACTTTATCCTTCTCATCTGAAAGACAGTAAACACTTGATCAACCTATTGGAGCAAGTAGAAGTGCAGCCAAACACTTTCTTGGTAACAGTTGATATTGAATCCCTGTACACCAGTTTGAAGCAGGATGATGTACTTAACACTACCATAGCTGCCCTAAACACTAAAACCAACATAAAACCTCAACAAAAAAAGTTTATTTGTGATGCCCTAAGCCTAGCCATGGAAAATAATTATTTCTGGCATGATGGAGGCTATTATAACCAAATTAGAGGCGTGGCAATGGGCGCCAAATATGCCCCTAGTGTGGCAAATATCCTTCTCGGGCAATGGGAAGAGAAAGAAGTCTTTGCCAATCCGAACCCGTCACTCATTCTATACAAAAGATTCATTGACGATTTACTGTTAGTATGGAATGGGTCAGAGGAATCTCTAAAAATATTCCTTGATGACATGAATAGGAATCAGTACGGCCTTGTATTCACAGCCACATGGGACAAAGTATCTGTAAACTTCTTAGACCTAACATTGGTGAAACAGGGTTGTTCTATCGCTACAAAGAGTTTCTTCAAAGAAACAGATAGAAATAGTTATATCCCTACCCGCAGTTGTCACCATCCCAAATGGCTGGGTGCCATCCCAAAAGGACAATACATGCGCATCAAGCGAAACTGTAAAAATGATGAAGACTTTTTAGCCCAATCTAATTTATTGACACAAAGATTTGTAGAAAAGGGCTACAAACAAGAAGAGGTTACTAAAATTAGAGACCAGGTACATCGGATGCCTAGGAGTGAGTTACTGAAAACTAAAAAGAAGGAAGCAGAGACAAAAGGGGAATTAGCGTTTTTAACAGATTTTAGCAGGAATTATAAACAGGTTGAAGCAATTGTGCGTAAGCACTGGTCGATTTTATTGAAAGACAAAACTCTGAATAAAGTCCTCCCTGAAAGACCGCATTTTATTTACAGGAAGGCCCCAAATCTGAGACATATGCTGGCACCAAATATACCTGACCCCCCAAAAAACAAACCGACCTTTCTGGATGTAAAAGGTTTTTTTCCTTGTGGTAGGTGCAATGCCTGCCTTATGACAAGAAAAAACCCTAGGAAAATTACCAGTTTCCAGTCGAAAGTCACAGGACAACAATTTGCAATCAAGAAGCTCATTTCATGCAGATCTACACATGTGACTTACTTGATAAGTTGTCCATGTGGACTACAATATATAGGCAGGACCACACGAGAGCTTTCTATCCGGATCAACGAGCATGTAGGAAATGTTAGGAGAGGCTTTCCCAAGCATAGCCTTTCCAACCATTTCCGTCTATATCACAATAAGGATCCATCTCAGATGACCTTTTGTGGTATTGACAGAGTAGATCGTCATTGGAGAGGGGGAAACATGACTAAAAAGATCTCAATGAATGAGACCCAATGGATCTACAAAATGCAGACTTTACAGCCGTCAGGTATGATTATTGACATCGACCTAAATTGTTATATTTCCAATTTTTAAAAAAATTTTAAAAAATGTAATTTTAAAAATACTTTATAAAATACTTGTAAAAACATACCTTTGAGCAATTTCATAAATTATAGGAATATTTAGTGCACTTTATCTTTCCATACCATTATTAATACTAATATGAATAAAATATATTTTTTAACAATTTTTAATGAATTTTTACTACACATTAATATTTTTTAGGGATATGTTTAAACCAATAAATTTTATATAATATTTTATTTAAGATTTTATTTAAATATAGTTTATGTAGTATGGTAATAAATATCGCATTGAGGGTATTATATCTATATACAACATTCATTTATTGTAAACAGCATCCCATCGCCTTAATTTGTTATACATTGATTGGCATTTAATTATTCCTTCAATCTTTAGTATGGCAATCGGACCCTCCCTTTTTTCCTTTTTTGTATTAGTATAATACTGCCGATTGTCTATTCGGGCTTGTTATAGTAAACCACTGGCGATTTGCCCAAATAAGAAATGGCCGCGGAGCACTTCCGGGCATGGGAGTGAACCTAGCATCCCGAAAGGAATGGGCGGTTCTGAAACCGCCGGCCAGCGATTGGATGTTGTCAGCTAGATACCTCTATTTATTGTGAATGGAAACGTACGGTCACATGATCCCCTGATGACGTCAGCGCGTCTGACGAAACGTGCGTCGGGAACGTGAGACCGTGGAGTTCCGGGTTGGTGATACGCAGAAGCGAGCAGCGTCCCGTACACCGAACCCATGCTGCATTTACTGCATGAAGGCATTTGATTCTAATGTTTTGAGTAAGTGCAATTTTATTAATAAACCCTAAATTACCAGAACATACTACACTATCGGAGTTTCCTTATCTTTCTCCCCATAAATATCCTGAAATACTTGGAGTTCCTTATGCGAGCTGAGTCTTATATCAAGGGACCTGAAGGATAGCTTGGAGGCATTTGTGGACCATCTACGCTGTTTTAGACCCCCTGTAATTAAGGGGTCCATCAGCTTTGGTAAGAAGTATTTACCCCGAGCACTGGGTGGAGAAAAGTTTCTTAAGGTGGAGGTCCCTCACTTGAAGTTGGAGTGATTTTCAGTCATTGCTGAGAGATCTGTATTGCACTGGGCACTTTAAAGACTGTTGATATTTATTTACCAAGGACCTTTCACATTTAGGATTTTGTATATATTTATTTATAACCATTTATTCACATATTTATGCACACAAGCACTTTTTGGTTGTGTTAAGTGTTGAGCGCAATTTATTCCACTCTTTTCACACAAGCAAAACATGACAGCCGGCATCTCTCCCCGGCTGCCTCAGACAAGTCACTCTCACAATGCAGATCGAACATCTTCCTTCCTGTGTTTTCCTGTACACAGAAGAAGAGGCGGTGAGCAGCACACCACTTGGCCACGACGTGGCTGATCTGAGGTCTGTGATTTCTAGGTACTACTACTCCACTTGCAGAGGAGGGAGGCATGGGAAAGAGGGTGAGGGGGAAAAGGATGGAACTGGGATGGGTGTGGGAGATGGATGGAGCTGGTATGGGATCAGGGGATATGATGGAGCTGGGATGGGTGTGGGGGATGGATAGAGCTGGTATGGGATCAGGGGGGAGGATGGAGCCGGGATGGATCAGGGGGGTGGATGGAGCTGGGATGGGATCAGGGGGAAGGATGGAGCTGGGATGGCATCAGGGTGATGGACGAAGCTGGAATGGGATCAGGGAGATAGATGGAGCGGGGATGGGTTTAGGGGGATGGATTGAGCTGGGAATGGATTGGGGGGAAGAATGGAGCTGGTATGGGATCAGGGGGAAGGATGGAGCAGGGATAAGATCAGGATGATGGATGGAGCTGGGATGGGATCTGGGGGAAGGATGGAGCTGGGATGGGATCAGTGCAGTGGACAGAGCTGAGGTGGGCTCAACGGGATGGATGGAGCTGGGTTGGGATCAGGGGGATGGATGTAGCTGGGATGGGATCGGGGGGGCAATGGAGCAAGGTTGGGAGCTGGGGATGGGTGGAGCCAGGATGAGATCGGAGAATGGATAGAGTTGGGATGGGATCAGGGGATGGATATAGCCAGGATTGGATCGAGGTGGTTGATGGAGCCGGCATTGGATCGGGGTGGTGGATGGAGCCGGAATGGGATCAGGGAGGTGGATGGAGCCGGTATGGGATCAGGGGGAACGGATGGAGCTGAGATGGGATGTACATTACACACTCCTGTCCCCTGCATTCTGTGCACTACTTACTCCTTCACCCTGCATTCTGTACATTACAGACTCCTGTCCCCTACATTCTGTACATTACATACTTCTACACCCTGCATTCTGTACATTACATACTCCTGTCCCCTGCATTCTGTACATTACATACTCCTGTCCCCTGCATTCTGTACATTACACACTCGTGCCCCCTGCATTATGTGCATTACATATTCCTGCACCCTGCATTCTGTACATTACATACTCCTGCCCCTGCATTCTGTACATTACATACTCCTCCACACTGCATTGTGTACATTACATACTCCTGTCCCCTGCATTCTATACATTACATACTCCTGCACACTGCATTCTGTTCATTACATACTCCTGTCCCCTGCATACTGTACATTACATACTCCTGTCCCCTGCATTCTGTACATTACACACCCCTGCATTCTGTACATTACATACTCCTGTCCCCTGCATTCTGTACATTACATACTCCTGTCCCCTGCATTCTGTACATTACATACTTCTGCACCGTGTATTCTGTACATTACACATTCCTGACCCCTGCATTCTGTACATTACACACTCCTGCCCCCTGCATTCTGTACATTACACACTCCTGTGCCCTGCATTCTGTGCATTACATACTCCTGTATCCTGCATTTTGTACATTACATACTCCTGTCCCCTGCACTCCATACATTTCATATTCCTGACCCCTGCATTCTGTACATTTCATACTCCTGCCCCCTGCATTCTGTACATTACATACTTCTGTCCCCTGCATTCTATACATTACATACTCCTGTCCCCTGCATTCTGTGCATTATATACTCCTGTCCCCTGCATTCTCTACATTACACACCCCTGCACTATATACACAATACTGTACATTATATATTTCTCATCAAAGTCTTCATTGTCTCAACAGTTGCTGGTTGCTTTGCAGTCCTTGACTATTTTAATGAAGTTCTTCTTTAAGGTAGGCTCAGACAAAGCACTTAAAGCATATTTTATAAGTAAGCCTGGGTTTTGTTTAACCACATCCCTTAAACCCCACCCACTTCTAAGTGATTGTCCACGCCCCCACAAGTGCACCGCAGGTCTTATCCCTCCTCCAGTGTCCCTTATTCTGAAGTTCAAATGTTGGGAGGTATGCTATTCTCCCATTAGACTGTGATGTTTCCTCTTCTCTTCTATAGAAGAGAAGTCTAAGATGAGAACGAAGAATCTCTGGAAGTGCATTTCTCTCACGGCTGAGTGCTTGGGGCCCAGTCGCAGGAAGTAGACCTCATCCTTCAGGGTTCCTCGGTCACACCGCTGGTACAGTTTACCCTTCTTGGACTTGTAGGTCTGCCTGTACCAGTCTGCACAATGTCAAGGTTTGTCTGCCTTATAGCATCTCCAGGTATGGGGCCAATCTGTAATAAAGTGATATTAAAGTCTTGTTTTTTGTTTTTTTTCAAATAAAAAAAACATATCATACCCCCCTTCTGCGTGTAGTGGTTTTGCAAAGGGTAGCAGTTTTAGTTTTGGCAGCAAATTTCTATTTGGTTTGAGTCTTAGTTTGTTTTACTAAAATGCCCTTTTAGTTTTATTCCTATTTCAGTCATCTACAATTGTTTTAATTTTAGTCTTATTTCGTCGACTAAATCTGCAGTACATTTCAGTCGATTAAAATGTCCTACATTTTATTCAACTGAAATCTAATGGGTTTAGTTAAATTGTAATGTACTATTTAAGCATTTCTCTAGAATTTTATTCGTTAACGAAAAATAAAAATTGATTTTCATTATAGTTTTCATCAGTAGAACGAAAATGTGGTGTACTTTTGTTTTATTTTCGTCACTGTAAAAAGGCCACGTCAGTGATGAAAAGATCTGGCGCCTATGAGTTTTTTGGAAAGAGGGCTTTTTGTGATACTTAAAGAAAACCTTTTAGAAGTACAGCCAATTAACTATAGCTCTGCTATATATACAGGTTGTGGCGAAGGACGCTGCAACAATATCGCATCGCACTGTTACTCTGTATCTACGCTCGTGGTTTACTGTACGGCGACCCGAGCAGCGGAGGATTTTTTACACATACAGATTCCTAGTGTCTGGTAGACACCATCTTATGTGAGTGTTTTTAATCTTGTTTTTCAAATAAACAAGTGTCATACAATCAGGGCTGCTGTTAGAAATCGCGGGGCCCCATACAGACTACCTGGCAGGGCCCCCTCAAGAAAATATTAAAGATATATTTAGCTAAAATTACAACAAAATCACTATTAGCAGACACAAATATAACATAACTCGCATAATTCCTGCTAAATCTAAAAAAAAGAAAACTATGTTAAATAAAAAAGAAGATGAGATGAGAAAAATATACAAAGTTACAATTTACAAATAAACTCCTGAGCAGAGATAAGTGCTGGGAGGGGGGGCCCCACACAGGGAGGGGGATTAGTGAGGGACAACTGTCTCTTTCTCAACAGATACAAGCTGATAGCAGGGAAAGGGACAGATCAGATTCAGGTGCTGGAGGAAGATTTCTGTATTTGTTGTCCCTCACTAATCTCCCTCTCTGTGTGGGCCCCCCTGTGTGCTCGGGCCCCCTACAAGAGGGCTGGTGGTCCCCCCTATCAGCGGCCCTGCATACAATATTACGCTGTTGTTGGCATTGTTTCATATGTTTTGTCATATGGACCATCCTGAGCTTTAACCCATCCTGGGGTGAACAATCATAAATTAAGGAGAAAAGGTTCCTAGCTGATCTCTGTTGTGGTTTATGCTTGCTTGCTGGTTTATAATTTTACCAGCAAAATCTCTGGTGAGTTTGATCTAGGCAAACTAATAAGGCACTGTGGGTGGAAGGATCCTCACGTGTGAACACCGTGATCACTTTGCGTTTGGATAATCAGCACTTTGCACTTTGTCACTGGATGACTCAAAATGGACTTTGCTTGATGGACTTTTATAATTCACATATTTCATTTATTTATTTTTGTCACATTTATATCTTGTATTTATTGTGGTTATTGATATACAGTGCTTTGCGAATGTATTCGGCCCCCTTGAACTTTTCGACCTTTTGCCACATTTCAGGCTTCAAACATAAAGATATAAAACTGCAATTTTTTGTGAAGAATCAACAAGTGGGACACAATCATGAAGTGGAACAAAATTTTTTGGATATTTCAAACTTTTTTAACATATAAAAAACGGAAAAATTGGGCATGCAAAATTATTCAGCCCCCTTAAGTTGATACTTTGTAGCGCCACCTTTTGCTGCGATTACAGCTGTAAGTCGCTTGGGGTATGTCTCTATCAGTTTTGCACATCAAGAGACTGAAATTTTTTCCCATTCCTCCTTGCAAAACAGCCCGAGCTCAGTGAGGTTGGATGGAGAGCGTTTGTGAACAGCAGTTTTCAGTTCTTTCCACAGATTCTCGATTGGATTCAGGTCTGGACTTTGACTTGGCCATTCTAACACCTGGATATGTTTATTTGTGAACCATTCCATTGTAGATTTTGCTTTATGTTTTGGATCATTGTCTTGTTGGAAGACAAATCTCCGTCCCAGTCTCAGGTCTTTTGCAGACTCCATCAGGTTTTCTTCCAGAATGGTCCTGTATTTGGCTCCATCCATCTTCCCATCAATTTTAACCATCTTCCCTGTCCCTGCTGAAGAAAAGCAGGCCCAAACGATGATGCTGCCACCACCATGTTTGACAGTGGAGATGGTGTGTTCAGGGTGATGAGCTGTGTTGCTTTTACGCCAAACATAACGTTTTGCATTGTTGCCAAAAATTTCGAATGGCTTGTGGCAAACTTTAAACGACACTTTTTATGGATATCTTTAAGAAATGGCTTTCTTCTTGCCACTCTTCCATAAAGGCCAGATTTGTGCAGTATACGACTGATTGTTGTCCTATGGACAGAGTCTCCCACCTCAGCTGTAGATCTCTGCAGTTCATCCAGAGTGATCATGGGCCTCTTGGCTGCATCTCTGATCAGTCTTCTCCTTGTATGAGCTGAAGGTTTAGAGGGACGGCCAGGTCTTCGTAGATTTGCAGTGGTCTGATACTCCTTCCATTTCAATATTATTGCTTGCACAGTGCTCCTTGGGATGTTTAAAGCTTGGGAAATATTTTTGTATCCAAATCCGGCTTTAAACTTCTCCACAACAGTATCTCGGACCTGCCTGGTGTGTTCCTTGTTCTTCATGATGCTCTCTGCGCTTTAAACGGACCTCTGAGACTATCACAGTGCAGGTGCATTTACAGTATACGGAGACTTGAATACACACAGATGGATTCTATTTATCATTAGTCATTTAGGTCAACATTGGATCATTCAGAGATCCTCACTGAACTTCTGGAGAGAGTTTGCTGCACTGAAAGTAAAGGGGCTGAATAATTTTGCACGCCAAGTTTTTCAGTTTTTTATTTGTTAACAAAGTTTGAAATATCCAATAAATTTCGTTCCACTTCATGATTGTGTCCACTTGTTGTTGATTCTTCACAAAAATCTACAGTTTTATATCTTTATGTTTGAAGCCTGAAATGTGGCAAAAGGTTGAAAAGTTCAAGGGGGCTGAATACTTTCGCAAAGCACTGTATTAATTGGCACAACTTGCGCACACACCGTTATTTAATTATTACAATTTGTGCACACATCTTTATTTAATTGCACCAGTACTTTTTTAATATAAAAATAATCATTGCAAAAGCACTCTCCTAATTGGAGGATCAATTTGGTCACAACCTATACACATAAAAAATAAAATCCGCTGCAATATTATTAAGATGAATGTGATGCCTCGCCTCCTATATATGCTCCAGGCACTGCCCGTAACCGTCCCGTTCTCCTTCCTCAAGAAGGTGAATCAAGTGTTCCGGGAGTTTCTCTGGATCAGAGACCCTCCATGCCTGGCTTTGCGGATCCTTCGAATGCCTAAATTGTGTGGTGGCATGGTGCTGCCAGACGCTATACTCTATTATGAGGCATGTCACTTGTCTCGCATCTTGGATTGGTATCGGCATGGCTCCCTAAGCAATGGGTTCGTTTAGAGCGACACTCTGTTGGATCTCCCCCTGAGTCATCTCTATGGAGTCCCTCTCCCTTGCCCAGGGAGCTGTCCACCCATCCGACCTTTGGCCTCACTCTGGCTGTGGGCAGGCGACTGTGTCATGGTGGCCAACTGGCTACTCTGCCATCGCCCCTCTTTCCAGGGATTGACAACCCAGACTTCTTACCGGGGGTCGATCAGTCTGGCTTTCGCTCCCTGAAGGTCGCCGGGTGCCATCAAGCACGCCACTTTGTGCATGCCAGGGAATGGGTCTCTAGGTCTCTTTTGAACTCGGATGCTACCTTTGCTGCTTTGCCTTTCTGGCAAAAGGTTTAACTTACTCACTTTTTACAGTCCCTGCCTCCAGCACATCTGTTTACCAGACGTCTCACTTACTTCGAAGATCTGTGCTCTGATCTTTCTCCGCTACGCCATACGATTTCCCTGGTATATCGTGTTCTGGTCACACCTGATGCACCCTTCCGACCCCCCCCCCCCCCCGTACATAGCGCACTGGGAAAGGGATCTAAATCTGACTTTCACGGACTACCACGTCGAAAGACTGCTGTTCTTCACATACAAAACCTCACTCTGCTCTCGATACCAGGAAGTGGGCTACAAATGCCTGACTCGCTGGCACTATACCCTGACTAAACTTCATTGGATGTTCCCGGCCTGTCCTAATGTCTGTTGGAGATGCGGAGAGGAGGTGGGTTCCTATCTACACGTGTTCTGGTCCTGTGACCGGTTACAGTCCTTTTGGGCATTGGTGTTACGCATCGCTCAAAAATTTACTATTCACACCCTTACAGTGGACCCGGCCCTCTTCCTACTCCACCATAAGGATTTCCGGAGAGCGTCTTATCGGAAATCGATACTGCCGCTCCTGTTTACGCGGCAAAGAGCTGCATCCCCCCTCTTTGGAAACAGACTCAGCCCCCTACTGTAGCTATGTGGCTACGTAAGGTAACCTGCCTCAATGAAATGGAAGACCTGGTTGCGACTGAGCACGGTACCAGAGACAAATTTCTGAAGCGCTGGTACTACTGGCATGAATTCACATTTACGGCAGAATACAAGGATTTAATGGCTTGAAGGTGGATGTGGCGCGGCCACCCCCCCCCTTTTTCCCCTCCCCTCACTTACCCCCTACTGCTTCCCTTCTATTCCCTCTTTCCCTCATTCCACGCTTTTCCCTTTACTTCTCCTACTCCCACTCTCCTTTTTCTCTGGATTTAGGAGACTGGGACCTCTTTCTTTGCTGTCTCTCTCAACACTTTGGGCATGTACCCTGCTCCCCCTCATAAGGGGCATACATGTAATAGACCCCTCGGTGGTCACTGCGGTGCCTCGTGACTACCTGGTTGTTTCCCCCACGTACCTGTGGTCGGCCATGTGATAGATGCCGGTGGGTGCCGGGAACTCCCTGGAGATGTCTTATGAAACCATTGGTTTCCTATTGTGCACTATGCCTATCACCGTGGTGACCCCCCTGGCGGTAATCCCGAGCGTGACTCGGGTGGATTTTTTAGTACAGGATCGGTATCCCCGAGTCACGCTCGGGGTGAATGTGCAGAGAGCGCAGCGGTGTCTCTTACCTTCTCCTGGCGATCCAGCGATGATCTCTCATTGCTGTGACCGCCAGCCGAGAGTCCCGCCGAGAGTCCGTCCTCCGTCGGTGTGATGACTTCCTAGTTCCGTTCCCTGCAGCAGCAATGCTGCATGGGAGCGGAACTAGGGAGGGAAATTCAAAAAACGTTGCACAAAACACAAACACATAACACATTTTATATATATATATATATATATATATATATATATATATATATATATATATATATATATATATATATATATGCATATATATATATATATATATATATGTGTATATATGTATATATATATATATATATATATATATATATATATATATATATATAACACACACATATATATATATATATATATATATATATATACATATACAGTGGGTACGGAAAGTATTCAGACCCCCTTAAATTTTTCACTCTTTGTTATATTGCAGCCATTTGCTAAAATCATTTAAGTTCATTCTTCTTCCTCATGAATGTACACATAGCACCCCATACTGACAGAAAAACACAGAATTGTTGACATTGTTGCAGATTTATTAAAAAAGAAAAACTGAAATATCACATGGTCCTAAGTATTCAGACCCTTTGCTCAGTATTTAGTAGAAGCCCCCTTTTGATCTAATACAGCCAGGAGTCTTTTTGGGAAAGATGCAATAAGTCTTTCACACCTGGATTTGGGGATCCTCTGCCATTCCTCCTTGCAGATCCTCTCCAGTTCTGTCAGGTTGGATGGTAAACGTTGGTGGACAGCCATTTTTAGGTCTCTCCAGAAATGCTCAATTGGGTTTAAGTCAGGGCTCTGGCTGGGCCATTCAAGAACAGTCACGGAGTTGTTGTGAAGCCACTCCTTCGTTATTTTAGCTGTGTGCTTAGGGTCGTCTTGTTGGAAGGTAAACCTTCGGCCCAGTCTGAGGTCCAGAGCACTCTGGAGAAGGTTTTTGTCCAGGATATCCCTGTACTTGGCCGCATTCATCTTTCCCTCAATTGCAACCAGTCGTCCTGTCCCTGCAGCTGAAAAACACCCCCACAGCATGATGCTGCCACCACCATGCTTCACTGTTGGGACTGTATTGGACAGGTGATGAGCAGTGCCTGGTTTTCTCCACACATACCGCTTAGAATTAAGGCCAAAAAGTTCTATTTTGATCTCATCAGACCAGAGAATCTTATTTCTCACCATCTTGGAGTCCTTCAGGTGTTTTTTAGCAAACTCCATGCGGGCTTTCATGTGTCTTACACTGAGGAGAGGCTTCCGTCGGGCCACTCTGCCATAAAGCCCCGACTGGTGGAGGGCTGCAGTGATGGTTGACTTTCTACAACTTTCTCCCATCTCCTGACTGCATCTCTGGAGCTCAGCCACAGTGATCTTTGGGTTCTTCTTTACCTCTCTCACCAAGGCTCTTCTCCCCCGATAGCTCAGTTTGGCCGGACGGCCAGCTCTAGGAAGGGTTCTGGTCTTCCCAAACGTCTTCCATTTGAGGATTATGGAGGCCACTGTGCTCTTAGGAACCTTAAGTGCAGCAGAAATCTTTTTGTAACCTTGGCCAGATCTGTGCCTTGCCACAATTCTGTCTCTGAGCTCTTCAGGCAGTTCCTTTGACCTCGTGATTCTCATTTGCTCTGACATGCATTGTGATCTGGAAGGTCTTATATAGACAGGTGTGTGGCTTTCCTAATCAAGTCCAATCAGTATAATCAAACACAGCTGGACTCAAATGAAGGTGTAGAACCATCTCAAGGATGATCAGAAGAAATGGAAAGCACCTGAGTTAAATATATGAGTGTCACAGAAAAGGGTCTGAATACTTAGGACCATGTGATATTTCAGTTTTTCTTTTTTAATAAATCTGCAACAATGTCAACAATTCTGTGTTTTTCTGTCAGTATGGGGTGCTATGTGTACATTCATGAGGAAGAAGAATGAACTTAAATGATTTTAGCAAATGGCTGCAATATAACAAAGAGTGAAAAATTTAAGGGGGTCTGAATACTTTCCGTACCCACTGTACCTATATACACACGTATATATATATATATATATATATATATATAAAATTATATTATTGATTCGATTATAATTATATATTTTATATATATATATATATATATATATATATATATATATATATATATATATATATATATGTGTGTGTGTGTGTGTGTGTATATATATATATATATATACACACACACATATATATATATAATATATAACGCATGAATTATAATCTAATCAATAATATAATTTTATTATATATATTATATATTATATAATAAAATTATATTATTGATTCGATTATAATTCATGCGTTTGTGTTTCAAATTTATCACATCTGGAATGTCTACTAGACTCTTGTTTTGGTCAGGTTTAAGTCAGTAATTACTAAGAATTGTAGGCCTATAATACATAACGCCAAATTTCCATGAAAAAAATTGTACCGCTTTTGGTATGTAATTCCTGACATAATCATACCGCCAGGGAGGTTAATCTTAGGTCACCGCTAACTCATTGGTTATATGTTTGTACTTTGATAATGGACCGCTGTTTTTTCTTTGTATCTTTTTAATGCTTTGTTGTATGCCTTTATGTTTCACTAAGGCCCCGTTCACACTGGGGCGACGCTGCTTCCCGGGGCGACCTGTGAAGTCGCGGTGCGCTGCTCGCACCGCGACCTCGGAGCGGCCGGCACGGACTTCATTTCATTGAAGTCTATGCAGGTCGCTCCGGGTCGCCCCAAAGAAGCTCCGGACCCTTTTTCTAAGTCGGAACGACTTGTGTCGCCCCTATTAGAACGGGTCCACAGCTTCTCTATGGAAGGCGACCTACGGCGACCTGTCAGGCGACCAGGTCGCCTGACAGGTCGCCCCAGTGTGAACGGGGTCTCAATAAACTAATTTACAAAAAAAATAAAAAATAAAATCACAGGTAATCATTAGGGGTATTGAATATATATTGGGATCAACAGCAATCAATTAGTTACCATCAATAGGAGAGATATATTGCATTTACACTTTGGCAACACTTAGCACCATTGTTGCACGTTTATTATTATTTTTTTTAAACCACTTTTTTCAAACACTAGCACTTTTTGGATCATCATTGATCAGTTCAATATTTTTTCACATATAAAATTTTTTAATATTAGTAATATTAGCAATTTATTTATTTATTCAATGTATGCACTTTATATTTAATTAGGAGTCCAGTACTCATACTGCATATTAAGACAGAGCATTGATAAACCTATAGAAATTGCGCTAATTTTTCCTTTATCAAAAAGGCCGCTAATGAAAATTTTGCTAAAAATGTTTTTGTTGGCGAAAGTAAAGCGGTTGTAAACCGCCGCACTTTTTTTTTTTTTTTTTACTTACCTGCAAGGCAAAGGCATCGCATACTAGCACATTATATTAAACTTACCTGAAAACTAAGCATTCCAGTGATGCGATGCCATCGCTGGAGGCAGAGTCCATCTATAACCGGTCTTCCTTCCGGGTTCACGGCTTCGGCTCTGTGACTGGCTGGAGCCGCGATGATGTCACTGCACACGGCACACTGCTCTGAAGAAACGGCACGGGTAGCTACTTCTTCAGAGCGCATTGCGCCAGTGACGTAACTGGCTGCTAGGTCAGTTAATATCTCCTAAACGGTGCGTGTTTAGGAGATATTTACACTACCTATAGCTAAGCTTTGATATAGGCTTATCTATAGGTAAAACTTAAAGATGGAAGTTTACTTCCTCTTTATCCACTTTAATACAGGACACTTATACCCCCTTTCTGCCCAGACCAATTTTCAGCTTTTAGTACTCTCACACTTTGATTGACAATTACTCAGTCATGATACACTGTACTCAAACAAAATTTTCACACAAATAGAGCTTTCTTATGGTGGTATTTATTCACTGCTGGGTTTTTTATTTTTTGCGATATAGGCAAAAAAAGAGCAAACATTTTGAAAAAAAAAAACACTTTTTTTTAGTTTATATTATAAAATTTTGCCAATAAATAATTTTTCTTCATAAATTTGGGCCAAACTTTATACTGCTACATATCTTTGGTAAAATTAGCCCAAATTAGTGTATATTAGTACTGATGGCGGTACTACGTGACAGGTCACTGATGGTGGGCCTGTGTGACAGATCTAGATGTGGTCACTGATGGCGGGCCTGTGTGACAGATTCAGATTTGCTGTGACAAATCCAGATGTGCTGTGACAGATCCAGATGTGCTGTGACCTGTTCTCTTTATTGGGGGGCGTGTGGTGCACAGCAATGTTTGTAAACAATTGTAAATAAGTCACTCACTCACTGATCCTCCTAGCTCTCCTCCTCACACGATCGGTGTGTGAGAAGAAGAAGCCGGATCAGTACTAACGGCTATGTTTTGATTTGTGACCGGCTGTGATTGGACACAGCCGATCACATGGTAAACAGCCAATTTCATTGGCTGTTTACCCTGATCAGGGATGGGCTGTGTCCAAGGGACATGCGTCATCCCCGATCGCCGCGATGCGTGCCCCCAGGCGCATTAGCTACTCTTCCTGCTGGACGTCATATGACAGCCAGTCAGGATAGTTTAACCACTTTGCTGGGTGTCATTCTGTTATATGGCAGGTGGGAATAGGTTAACACTGCAGGGCAGCCCAGATCCTCCTCTTCTGGGGTCCCTTGCCAGTGCTCCTGCCCCCCCCCCTCCTGCCCCCACAGCAAGCAGCTTGCTATGGGGGCACCCAAGTCAAGCCCAGCTCTGTGTGTCTATTCAGACATGGAGCCATGGTTCTGCTCTGCCCTCCTCCTCTCACTGGCTCACTTTGATTGACAGCAGCGGGAGCTAATGACACGTCTTTTTTCCGGCCAGAATTTGGAGAAATGCAGTTCCAGCACCTCCAGCCCTGAATGTACAGGTATGTAATGGCAAGGGGTGATGTGGGTGTGCTGGAGGTTCTATTGATGCTTGCTGTTGAGGAAACTATTGTTGCTGCAGGGGATCTATATTTGTAGGGGAGGGTCTGTTGTTGCTGGGGAGGTCTATTGTTGCTGGCAAAGCATCTTTTGTTTCTGGGGGTGGGTCTTATGTTGCTAGGGGGTCAAAAATTGTTGGGGGAGATCTACTGTTGAGGGAGGGGTCTATTGCAGCTTGCTGCTGGAGGGTATATTAATGCTGGGTGGATCTACTGTTGTTGGGGGTTCCATCATTGCTAGCTACAGGGAATCTATTTTACTTACTTGTTGTTATTAAAAAAATCCATATATGATGTTTGTGTGGGATCACTGTGACTGTGTCCTTACATCTGTTAGGAACAGAAGCCTATTGTATTAAGACTCCTCCTTGTAAGAATGTCATCATGTCTCTGAGTGAGTAATAAACCTTTTCCTGGTTAAGAAGTACATCCAACCTGTGTGTAACTTGCTTAGCGGATACTGGCAGCATTGCTAGCAACACCTTTTTAGTACACATGGTCTTCATAGGGTTTATTCAACCATTCGATTCTGCTTCTGAGTCATGGAGCTCCTGGGTGGAGAGGCTGTAGCAGTATATGGAAGCTAATAGCGTGGCTGTAGAAAAGAAAGTTGCAGTTTTCCTCACAGCATTGGGTCAAGCTGCATATGGTACTCTTAGAGACCTAATTTCTCCAGACAAGCCGGCCTTTAAGCCCCTGCCTGAGTTAATTCAGAAGCTACATGCACACTACAACCCGAAACCGTTATAAATTGCATAGCGGTTTCTACAGTAGGAGGCAGCAGGCCAGGGAGGACATAAAGACATATATCCTTGCTTTACGTACACAAGCTGCCACTTGTCAGTTTGGAGACTACCTGTAGACGGCTCTTCGCGTAAGAAGATGTCATTGGTTACACACTACTGAAGAAAAGGTTAAAGCCCTTACCCATGCCCCTACTCCCCAGAATGTCACACAGCTCCTACCTGGGCCTCTTAAATTACTACCACTGTTTCTTGCCGAACCTAGCACACCAGCTCTACCCATTACATCGCTTACTGGATGCAAGAGCTAAATGGGTATGGACAGAAAAATGTGAAGAAGCTTTTCGGCTTTCTAAAGAACTCATTCTGTCTTCTCGAGTTCTGGTCCACTATGATTTAAATAAAACGTCACCTTGGCTTCTGATGCCTCACCTTATGGATTGGGTGCCGTGCTTTTCTATGTCATGCCAGATGGCACGGAGCGCCCCATTTCTTTTGCCTCCAGGTCTTTAACCTCAGCAGAACAAAACTACTCCCAGATAGACAAGGAAGCTTTGGCCATTGTATGGGCCACAAAAAAATTTCACACGTACATCTATGGTCGGGAGTTCACACTTATCACTGACCACAAACTTCTGTTGTCAATACTGAACCCTCAGAAAGGAATTTCTACAACAACCCCATCTCGCTTACAAAGGTACGCTTTATTTTTGGGAGCTTATACTTATTCTATCAGATACCGCTCCCATGATGCCCATGGCAATGCAGACACATTTTCCAGATTGCCACTTGGAGACCACCCACCAAGAGACGAACCCGTAGTGGAAATACACAGGCAATGATCCTGCATGTCCACCTCCCTAATTGCCAGACATACAGCCATAGATCCTTTCCTGTTTCATATATTATCAGACATTCAGATGTTCAGACAAGATGGCCAGAGAAAGTTCCGGGTGAATTTTGTCCATACTTTGCCAGAAAATGTGAGCTTGTGACTAATGCTGGCTGCCTACAATAGGGCAATAGAGTGATTGTACCTCAGTATTTGCAACCAACCATGCCAAGGATACTGCATGAAGGCCATCCTGGTGTGGTGCGCATGAAGCAGCGAGCCCGGAGCTAATGTTTGGTGGCCACAAATGGATACAGCAATTAAGGATTATGTGGCTCAATGTCCTGAGTGCTGTCAAGCTCAGCAACCCCAAAAGTGAGGAACCCTGCAACCTTGGCCATGGCCGACAGACCTGTGGTCAAGACTCTATCTTGATTTTGCTGGCCCAATCCAGGGTAAAATGTATTTGATTGTGGTAGATGCACATTCAAAATGGCCAGAGGTTTTTCAAATGCCTTCTATTACCTCCGCTGCTACCATTCTAGTCTTAAGGAAGCTCTTTGCTCAATATGGCTTGCCAACAGCCATAGTCTCAGACAATGGAACTCAATTTACATCACATGAGTTTCATTCCTTCCTCAGTGGCTTGGGCATCCAGCACTACAAAACAGCTCCTTATCATCCAGCCTCGAATGGGCTGGCAGAACGGTTTGTGCAGATGTTTAAGAAGCACTTACTGTCTACTCTGGACCAGGTCGGAATGTCAGAGGAGAAGCTGCTGGAGTTCTTGACCATGTACCGAAACACGAAACACGCTACTACTGGGCTGTCCCCAGCTTTTCTTATGTTTGGCAGGCAGCTCCACACCAAACTTGATTTAGTTCGTCCACAGGAACAGTCACCAACACCTCCCCTGCCAGGCCGTCCTGGATTCCATGTTGGTGATCTTGTATGGTTTGGCTTCCTGGCATTATTGATGGACCTCTTGGAAGAAGAATGTACCTTGTTCGCCTGGAAAATGGCGTTTATGTTCGACGACACCTTTCGCAATTGATATACAAGAAAAAGAAGGTGCCATGCCTAAACTGGCCAATGTACCCAGCAAGCCAACACCACATCCCTATTGATACATAGAACAAGAAAAGATAAAATGGTATCACTATCCCTGCGGACTCTATTTGTGCCCCAGAGTGACCGCTGTAGGTGGGCGTGAACCAAGATGATGGGATTTTAAGGGTGAGGCTTGTGAGGGTATATGTTTAAGATAAATAATTCAAAAACAAGATAAAATAATGATTTTTATTACAAATTCATAAAAACAATCACATACAGTGATACATCTTGATATCGCAAAGATACTTAAATGTATATAGAACCATTGAAAGGTGCTAGGGGTCACTCGTGTCCAACATGTTTCGCCGAGAGGCTTCTTCTGGGACAATACAGGAATGGTGACCTCTACTGGTTCTAAGTATGAATAACATACAGTCAGTTTACAAAAATATACCAAGTTAATTACAATCAAATATAGAAATTACAATATAATAGGGCTCACCACAAGTTGTATCTAGAGCAAAGCAGCCATATCAGCGTCCGTGTATCAGGGATCATAACGATCCATCCAATAGCGGGTAATAACCCTGAACTACAAAGTCCAGCCAGACCTGATCCCGCTACTTTAACAGGAACCAGACCGAGCTCGGTCGAACGGGAATAAATCTGAAAAAACCAGCATTCCATAAAGGAAAAAGCTAGTTACTAAAAATTCCACATAATACTGAAATCAAGTGTATATAGGTACATTACCCACGTTCTCCAATAGTAGGGCAATAGCAGTGAAGAAATCATGCTTGGGTTGTGAAAGAAAACAGAGAGCTACATAGAATGATAAGGCAAAGAAATAAGAGGGGTTAATGAAGCCAGGGGTGCATAGACACCATGTGAGGGATCTAGATGTAACATATAGTTATAGACCAGGTGCAGACCGATGGTAACCAAAGGTTAAAAATGTGCAAAGTTACTGGGAGTGAACTAGAGGAGGTGTCCGATGAGAATCTACCCAAAGAGTGAGTATTTAGAGGAGAAGGTGGAAACACATGTAACCAGCAGAAACTGTGAAAGATAAATGCCATTATTGCCGTACAAATGGGAGATCGTTGTAGCGAAACTTACCTCATATGCTCCGGTTGATTGGTAACAGACAGCCGCGCCACTAGTCGTGGCCTGTCTGTGCCAAGTTCCGCTCGGCGTTATAAGCGCGGTCCCACCGGAAGTGATGAGGTACCTCATGACCTCCGACTAGTCACTTCCGGTGCGGGCGCCATCTAGCGGTCCCAATCAGAGCTGCACCGCAACAAAGAGGTACAGATGAGTGGGAACGCTGTACATCCGCTATCAAAGAGAGAACGGACTCGGGGAAAAAATGTGGGAGGAGAAGAGTAGTGTAAATCTCAACAATCCCACCCCCGGCTTGGCGCCCGAGCCCCTGTCAAAAAAGAGATAAGCAGGAAAAGAGCCGGCACATTGGATTTGGTCGCGATCTGATCCTATATTGATACACGGACTCCGATCTCATAAAGCTACAAAAATAAGAGGGAAACAAAGAAAAAAAAGAGAAAAATATAAATATCATAAGGGAATATATATAAATACTTCGCAGCACATGACCAACATGTGCTGTGATTAATTAGTCATAAGAAACATATGATTATTGACATGGAAGGTATACAATAGTATCCTATCCTAAGTTCTGGCATCACAATGGATTCCTGTGATGTTAATACAGTATTACGGTTTGTCTAAATGCTGAATCAATAGGTACATGGACAATATAGACAATACAAAGCATAATCACATAAGGAGTTTCAGGAAAAACAGAGGGTGGGGAGTGTTTTTATTAGTCTTATGGTTACATATATGTAGTGGATAATCATGCAGTCCTAGGTTCATTCCAAAAAGGGTTTAAATGATAAGGCCGTATTTAAACCTGGTGGCCTAGTGGCCTGTAATTTATAGATCCACTTTACTTCTGCCTTGAGAATTGCATTATCATAATTACCCCCTCTGGGATTCTTCTTAACTGCTTCTAATACAATAAATTTAATAAAATGGGGGTCGAAATTATGATTTAGGCCTATATGCCTACAGATGGGTGTAGACATAAGTCCAGTGTCCATATAATACAGGTGGTCTTGGATGCGTTTCGCAAAGGGTCTAATTGTTTTCCCTACATAAAACGCCCCACAGAGGCATGTAGCTAAATAAACAACACCCTCAGTAAGGCAAGTAGCCCTAAACCTAGGTCTCAAAGTACCTCCCCGAGGTAGAGGGGAAGTGTACCCCTCTTTTACCCAGGGGCATTCTGAGCATTGGCCACATTTATAAGTACCATAGCCCCCCATTGCTCCATGGTAATCTTCATCCTTCTTTAGTTTGTAGTGACTATGTACAAGTTTGTCTCTAAGTGAGGCAGATTTACGATAAACTATCTCTGGGTAGGGTTTAATGTATTTTGAGACCGTAATATCGTCTGCTAAGAAGTGCCAATTGTTATCCAAGATTTTACGTATGGTTTGATGTTGGGAGCTGTATTTGGTAACTAGTTTAGTAGTATTTGAAGGTTTAGTCTGACGTGACCCAAAAATAAGCCTATCTCGTGGTTGGAGATTAGCTCTTTGATAGGCTTTTTTAAGTAATTTTTTGCTGTAGCCACGGACCAAAAGCCTTTGCTGTAGGGCCTTAGCTTCTTGTTTATAGTCATCATCCAGAAAGCAGTTGCGTCGTATTCTAAGATATTGTGAATACGGGATACTGCGTATTAGGGATCGCGGGTGACTACTAGTATAATGAAGTATAGTGTTTCCTGCCGTATTTTTACGGTATAGGGAAGTATAAATATTGCCCTCAGGTGTAAGATATATTGTGGTGTCAAGGAAGGCTATTTTTTGGGTATCATATTGAACAGTGAATTTTAGATTATAGTTATTGTAGGATATGAAGTCTATAAATTCCAGAAGGGTGGACACCGAGCCCATCCATACAACGATGACGTCGTCGATGTACCTGCGCCACAACGCTAGGTGGCGCAGGTATATCGAAGCGCCATCATTGGCGAATAGCTCCCTTTCCCACCCCCCCAGGTACAGGTTGGCATACGATGGGGCACAAGCAGTCCCCATCGCTACCCCCTGTACCTGGAGGTAAGTGGTTTCACCGAATACAAAGATATTGGATCTGAGAATATGATTCAGTAGTTGAAGTGTAAAATCTGCCAACGCCCAAGTGCGATGGGTCTGTTCCTTAACAAAGGTGGTGATAACCTCGATACCTCTGTTATGGGGGATACTAGAATAGAGGGCCTCAATGTCAAGGGTGACCAAAAGAGAGCCACCAGGGACACTGAGACCCTCCAGAACTCTCAGGAGCTCTAAAGTATCCCTGAGGTATGAGGGTAGGCCCATGACATGTGGGCGTAATTGGTCATCAACGAACCTACTGGAAGGTTCAGTGATAGAGCCGATGCCTGAAACAATTGGGCGCCCTGGAGGTGTTTCAAGGCTTTTATGTAGTTTGGGTAACGCATAAAACGTTGGCAAGATTGGCCATTTAACGTTTAAATAGTCATACAGTTCTTGGTTAATCACATGAGACTGTAAGGCATTGAAGATTATAGATTTGAATTTACCCTTCATGATATCAACTTCCTCGATAGACACTGGTCTATACCATTCTTCATTTTTTAGAATATCGAGACACATGGTCTCGTACTGATGCCTGTCCATGACGACCACGTTGCCACCCTTATCCGAGGGTTTAATGACAACGAGGTCGTCATGGACAAGGTCATCTAAAGCAGTCCTTTGGGAGGCCGACAGGTTAGAGGCCCCAGGTAGGGGGGCCTCCAATCTGTCGATCTCCTTCTGGGTGTGCTTCACAAAAGCCCAGATAGCTGGGCAAGTTTGGAGATTGGGAAAACGTGTTGATCTGGATTTGAATTTATTTATTTCATCGCGTGATTCCTCCTCATCATCAGAAGAGGAATCAGACGATGAATAGTCTGGATGTTGTTTATTTTCCTCGATTAACTGCATCATTGTTTTGAGATTTCTAAAATCTTGGGCCTTGAATCCTTTGTATAGATCCTCGTCCCGTATATTGTTTTGGCCTTTGTTTTTGTCAAAGATATATTTATATGTCAAATTCCTTGCAAATAAATGAAGGTCTTTGACCACTTCGAATTTATTTATTTGTTGATCTGGACAGAAACTTAGGCCTAGTTGTAGAACTTCTTTTTCGGTTTGTGAGAGTGATCGGGAGGAAAGATTGATAATATCAAGAGGATTCTTTTTCTCCCCTTGATTGTATGTTGGTTGTTGAGTGGAATTTGATAGTCCATCCTTGATCCCTGCATGCAAGAGTGCTGCAGGGGCCAAAACAGGGGTGTCCCTGTGTGTGTGTCCTATTCCAGATTTATTGCTTGTCCTCTTATTACAAAGGTGTCTATGGGTCCTTTTCTTTCGTCTACCAGTTGCGTGGGAAGAGGGGTCCCTAAAGGGAATCCCTGGATTGTTTCCTCATTAGTGGTTGTTGGCAATAACTCACTCTTGGAGGTTTTTGGAATGGCTCCCAGGTCTCTAATAACTCCCATAACTGGGGTTGTTTTAGCATTTGGTGTGGATTGTGGGGATAGATTGCGCTTCCTATTAGGTTTATCCGTGTCTCCTACCATATTTTGATGTTGATTGCCTTTATTTCCTCGTTTCCCTGATTTACCACTGTTGCCCTGTCCCTGTCTGATTTGACCCCTCTGCGTTGATCGAGCTGATGAAGCCGAAGATACAAGAGATAATTCTGAGTCGGATGGATATTGATAACTTGTCTTATCAGATAGTATTTTTTGAGTTTTGTTTTTGCGTGTATAGGTGAATTTTTGCCATTTATAGGCGTAGCCTCCCATAAAGGCCAACTTATCCTTGTAAAATTTTAAATCTTTTCTCACCAGAAGGGTTTTATTGAAACTCTCCAGGTGAGCCTGTAATTCGGATTCCCTTTTATTGTATTCTAAATGTTTGATAAGTGAGCGATTTCTTGTTTGCAAATTCTCAATATCCTTATCAATATCCATTAAATCCGACTTATATTTATCTCTCAAAAGCTCCATCATGTTGGAGGTACATTGGGTTAAGTTTTTTTCCCATTTTTCTTTAAAGATTATATCATGCACCTCAAAGGAAGGAAAAATTTGTACACGTAATCCCATAGGATTTACGTTTTCTCTTATATATTTGTCAAAAAACCTGATGTGCCAACCGAGGTTGGATTTTCTTTCCATCAATCGTCTAATTTTCTGAAAGAACACCTCTATATCAATATCGTTTGGGTTAGTGGTGGTACAGTTTTTCTCGATATTATCTAGGAAATCCTCCCAGTTTTTTCCTCCTAGTTGTGCCATTTTTGCCATCATGGGAAAATGGAAACTAGTCCTAAGGAAGGAATTTACTACATATGAAAGAGATTAGAAAAAGAGGCTAGCAATATAATCTCAGATATTTAGATGTTCAGAGGGGGAGAGGGGGAAAGGAGGGAAAAAGAAGGGGATCAGGAAAAACCAAAGTACCTAGATTACAATCCAATCAAACATACCAATATAACCATTGATTGCCAGATATACTGTCATAATATTAATTTACTTAGACATATATTGTTTGCTATTGTAATAAACAAATATAGTGCAAATTGGAGAGAGGAATATATAACATTTTCTGAAAAGTTTATTTATCCAAACCAGTAGGCAGTGGCAAGTGCAAAGCACTTCTGGGGTTTTGCACCCCTGTTTCAATCAATATACAAGAAAAAGAAGGTGCCATGCCTAAACTGGCCAATGTACCCAGCAAGCCAACACCACATCCCTATTGATACATAGAACAAGAAAAGATAAAATGGTATCACTATCCCTGCGGACTCTATTTGTGCCCCAGAGTGACCGCTGTAGGTGGGCGTGAACCAAGATGATGGGATTTTAAGGGTGAGGCTTGTGAGGGTATATGTTTAAGATAAATAATTCAAAAACAAGATAAAATAATGATTTTTATTACAAATTCATAAAAACAATCACATACAGTGATACATCTTGATATCGCAAAGATACTTAAATGTATATAGAACCATTGAAAGGTGCTAGGGGTCACTCGTGTCCAACATGTTTCGCCGAGAGGCTTCTTCTGGGACAATACAGGAATGGTGACCTCTACTGGTTCTAAGTTCTCTGGGGCACAAATAGAGTCCGCAGGGATAGTGATACCATTTTATCACTATCAGGTTTTTTGACAAATATATAAGAGAAAACGTAAATCCTATGGGATTACGTGTACAAATTTTTCCTTCCTTTGAGGTGCATGATATAATCTTTAAAGAAAAATGGGAAAAAAACTTAACCCAATGTACCTCCAACATGATGGAGCTTTTGAGAGATAAATATAAGTCGGATTTAATGGATATTGATAAGGATATTGAGAATTTGCAAACAAGAAATCGCTCACTTATCAAACATTTAGAATACAATAAAAGGGAATCCGAATTACAGGCTCACCTGGAGAGTTTCAATAAAACCCTTCTGGTGAGAAAAGATTTAAAATTTTACAAGGATAAGTTGGCCTTTATGGGAGGCTACGCCTATAAATGGCAAAAATTCACCTATACACGCAAAAACAAAACTCAAAAAATACTATCTGATAAGACAAGTTATCAATATCCATCCGACTCAGAATTATCTCTTGTATCTTCGGCTTCATCAGCTCGATCAACGCAGAGGGGTCAAATCAGACAGGGACAGGGCAACAGTGGTAAATCAGGGAAACGAGGAAATAAAGGCAATCAACATCAAAATATGGTAGGAGACACGGATAAACCTAATAGGAAGCGCAATCTATCCCCACAATCCACACCAAATGCTAAAACAACCCCAGTTATGGGAGTTATTAGAGACCTGGGAGCCATTCCAAAAACCTCCAAGAGTGAGTTATTGCCAACAACCACTAATGAGGAAACAATCCAGGGATTCCCTTTAGGGACCCCTCTTCCCACGCAACTGGTAGACGAAAGAAAAGGACCCATAGACACCTTTGTAATAAGAGGACAAGCAATAAATCTGGAATAGGACACACACACAGGGACACCCCTGTTTTGGCCCCTGCAGCACTCTTGCATGCAGGGATCAAGGATGGACTATCAAATTCCACTCAACAACCAACATACAATCAAGGGGAGAAAAAGAATCCTCTTGATATTATCAATCTTTCCTCCCGATCACTCTCACAAACCGAAAAAGAAGTTCTACAACTAGGCCTAAGTTTCTGTCCAGATCAACAAATAAATAAATTCGAAGTGGTCAAAGACCTTCATTTATTTGCAAGGAATTTGACATATAAATATATCTTTGACAAAAACAAAGGCCAAAACAATATACGGGACGAGGATCTATACAAAGGATTCAAGGCCCAAGATTTTAGAAATCTCAAAACAATGATGCAGTTAATCGAGGAAAATAAACAACATCCAGACTATTCATCGTCTGATTCCTCTTCTGATGATGAGGAGGAATCACGCGATGAAATAAATAAATTCAAATCCAGATCAACACGTTTTCCCAATCTCCAAACTTGCCCAGCTATCTGGGCTTTTGTGAAGCACACCCAGAAGGAGATCGACAGATTGGAGGCCCCCCTACCTGGGGCCTCTAACCTGTCGGCCTCCCAAAGGACTGCTTTAGATGACCTTGTCCATGACGACCTCGTTGTCATTAAACCCTCGGATAAGGGTGGCAACGTGGTCGTCATGGACAGGCATCAGTACGAGACCATGTGTCTCGATATTCTAAAAAATGAAGAATGGTATAGACCAGTGTCTATCGAGGAAGTTGATATCATGAAGGGTAAATTCAAATCTATAATCTTCAATGCCTTACAGTCTCATGTGATTAACCAAGAACTGTATGACTATTTAAACGTTAAATGGCCAATCTTGCCAACGTTTTATGCGTTACCCAAACTACATAAAAGCCTTGAAACACCTCCAGGGCGCCCAATTGTTTCAGGCATCGGCTCTATCACTGAACCTTCCAGTAGGTTCGTTGATGACCAATTACGCCCACATGTCATGGGCCTACCCTCATACCTCAGGGATACTTTAGAGCTCCTGAGAGTTCTGGAGGGTCTCAGTGTCCCTGGTGGCTCTCTTTTGGTCACCCTTGACATTGAGGCCCTCTATTCTAGTATCCCCCATAACAGAGGTATCGAGGTTATCACCACCTTTGTTAAGGAACAGACCCATCGCACTTGGGCGTTGGCAGATTTTACACTTCAACTACTGAATCATATTCTCAGATCCAATATCTTTGTATTCGGTGAAACCACTTACCTCCAGGTACAGGGGGTAGCGATGGGGACTGCTTGTGCCCCATCGTATGCCAACCTGTACCTGGGGGGGTGGGAAAGGGAGCTATTCGCCAATGATGGCGCTTCGATATACCTGCGCCACCTAGCGTTGTGGCGCAGGTACATCGACGACGTCATCGTTGTATGGATGGGCTCGGTGTCCACCCTTCTGGAATTTATAGACTTCATATCCTACAATAACTATAATCTAAAATTCACTGTTCAATATGATACCCAAAAAATAGCCTTCCTTGACACCACAATATATCTTACACCTGAGGGCAATATTTATACTTCCCTATACCGTAAAAATACGGCAGGAAACACTATACTTCATTATACTAGTAGTCACCCGCGATCCCTAATACGCAGTATCCCGTATTCACAATATCTTAGAATACGACGCAACTGCTTTCTGGATGATGACTATAAACAAGAAGCTAAGGCCCTACAGCAAAGGCTTTTGGTCCGTGGCTACAGCAAAAAATTACTTAAAAAAGCCTATCAAAGAGCTAATCTCCAACCACGAGATAGGCTTATTTTTGGGTCACGTCAGACTAAACCTTCAAATACTACTAAACTAGTTACCAAATACAGCTCCCAACATCAAACCATACGTAAAATCTTGGATAACAATTGGCACTTCTTAGCAGACGATATTACGGTCTCAAAATACATTAAACCCTACCCAGAGATAGTTTATCGTAAATCTGCCTCACTTAGAGACAAACTTGTACATAGTCACTACAAACTAAAGAAGGATGAAGATTACCATGGAGCAATGGGGGGCTATGGCACTTATAAATGTGGCCAATGCTCAGAATGCCCCTGGGTAAAAGAGGGGTACACTTCCCCTCTACCTCGGGGAGGTACTTTGAGACCTAGGTTTAGGGCTACTTGCCTTACTGAGGGTGTTGTTTATTTAGCTACATGCCTCTGTGGGGCGTTTTATGTAGGGAAAACAATTAGACCCTTTGCGAAACGCATCCAAGACCACCTGTATTATATGGACACTGGACTTATGTCTACACCCATCTGTAGGCATATAGGCCTAAATCATAATTTCGACCCCCATTTTATTAAATTTATTGTATTAGAAGCAGTTAAGAAGAATCCCAGAGGGGGTAATTATGATAATGCAATTCTCAAGGCAGAAGTAAAGTGGATCTATAAATTACAGGCCACTAGGCCACCAGGTTTAAATACGGCCTTATCATTTAAACCCTTTTTGGAATGAACCTAGGACTGCATGATTATCCACTACATATATGTAACCATAAGACTAATAAAAACACTCCCCACCCTCTGTTTTTCCTGAAACTCCTTATGTGATTATGCTTTGTATTGTCTATATTGTCCATGTACCTATTGATTCAGCATTTAGACAAACCGTAATACTGTATTAACATCACAGGAATCCATTGTGATGCCAGAACTTAGGATAGGATACTATTGTATACCTTCCATGTCAATAATCATATGTTTCTTATGACTAATTAATCACAGCACATGTTGGCCATGTGCTGCGAAGTATTTATATATATTCCCTTATGATATTTATATTTTTCTCTTTTTTTTCTTTGTTTCCCTCTTATTTTTGTAGCTTTATGAGATCGGAGTCCGTGTATCAATATAGGATCAGATCGCGACCAAATCCAATGTGCCGGCTCTTTTCCTGCTTATCTCTTTTTTGACAGTGGCTCGGGCGCCAAGCCGGGGGTGGGATTGTTGAGATTTACACTACTCTTCTCCTCCCACATTTTTTCCCCGAGTCCGTTCTCTCTTTGATAGCGGATGTACAGCGTTCCCACTCATCTGTACCTCTTTGTTGCGGTGCAGCTCTGATTGGGACCGCTAGATGGCGCCCGCACCGGAAGTGACTAGTCGGAGGTCATGAGGTACCTCATCACTTCCGGTGGGACCGCGCTTATAACGCCGAGCGGAACTTGGCACAGACAGGCCACGACTAGTGGCGCGGCTGTCTGTTACCAATCAACCGGAGCATATGAGGTAAGTTTCGCTACAACGATCTCCCGTTTGTACGGCAATAATGGCATTTATCTTTCACAGTTTCTGCTGGTTACATGTGTTTCCACCTTCTCCTCTAAATACTCACTCTTTGGGTAGATTCTCATCGGACACCTCCTCTAGTTCACTCCCAGTAACTTTGCACATTTTTAACCTTTGGTTACCATCGGTCTGCACCTGGTCTATAACTATATGTTACATCTAGATCCCTCACATGGTGTCTATGCACCCCTGGCTTCATTAACCCCTCTTATTTCTTTGCCTTATCATTCTATGTAGCTCTCTGTTTTCTTTCACAACCCAAGCATGATTTCTTCACTGCTATTGCCCTACTATTGGAGAACGTGGGTAATGTACCTATATACACTTGATTTCAGTATTATGTGGAATTTTTAGTAACTAGCTTTTTCCTTTATGGAATGCTGGTTTTTTCAGATTTATTCCCGTTCGACCGAGCTCGGTCTGGTTCCTGTTAAAGTAGCGGGATCAGGTCTGGCTGGACTTTGTAGTTCAGGGTTATTACCCGCTATTGGATGGATCGTTATGATCCCTGATACACGGACGCTGATATGGCTGCTTTGCTCTAGATACAACTTGTGGTGAGCCCTATTATATTGTAATTTCTATATTTGATTGTAATTAACTTGGTATATTTTTGTAAACTGACTGTATGTTATTCATACTTAGAACCAGTAGAGGTCACCATTCCTGTATTGTCCCAGAAGAAGCCTCTCGGCGAAACATGTTGGACACGAGGGACCCCTAGCACCTTTCAATGGTTCTATATACATTTAAGTATCTTTGCGATATCAAGATGTATCACTGTATGTGATTGTTTTTATGAATTTGTAATAAAAATCATCATTTTATCTTGTTTTTGAATTATTTATCTTAAACATATACCCTCACAAGCCTCACCCTTAAAATCCCATCATCTTGGTTCACGCCCACCTACAGCGGTCACTCTGGGGCACAAATAGAGTCCGCAGGGATAGTGATACCATTTTATCTTTTCTTGTTCTACCTTTCGCAATTGAGAAAGCACATTTGCCGGCCACAAGAGACAAACCAGACCCCTCTTTCTAACCAACCACCAGAGTCTACTCTGAACTCTGCTGGTGACATATGGCATGGTGTCTGGCATGATCTCACAAGTTTACAACTAACCCCTGAAACGGTTGGTGATCATATTCCTGAGGAGCCCAGACATGTGCCTGGAGTTAGAGAGACTGATTTGTCTGTTGGACACCCACTGACATCTCCAGAACCTTTGACCGACTCTATCCCTCCCAGTGCTGTGCCACTTCATAAGTCTACCCACCAAAGACATCAAACTCCTCGTTGGCAAAGCGCTGAAATCCTAAGGGACACATTGGAGGTCAGGAAACTGAGACAAAGGGCTCATGAAGTGCTGTGGAAATCACAGAACTGAGTTGGAGATACTACTTGCTGAACTGATCCTGCATGCCTTGTTATGTTATGTGTTGAACATTTTGTTTTCTTGTTATTTATATATATATATATTTTTTTTTTTTTTGGGAAAGAGAGGAGGCGTGATGTTTGTGTGGGATCACTGTGACCCTTTGTGACAGTGTTCACCGTCACTGGGAGTGAGGGACAGATACTTGGGGGACGCTGAGAGAATGGTTTGGATGCCTTCAGATGGGACAGTAATATTTGTCAGCAATATCTCTCAGGAAATGTATGAAGATGAATGGTTTGACTTTTCAGCAGTGGCGGCCTGTCTATAGGGGGCGCAGGAGCGCCGCCCCGCCAATCTGTGGGCAGAGGAAAAAAAGATAAAAAAAATTTCCATTTTCAGCCCACTAGGGGCCCCGGACCTAGTGGTGGGTATGGGGGGGGGGGTTTCACCCCACCTGCGGCGGGCAGAGGCGCCGATTGGCGGCCTTCTGGGGGTCATCGGGGCGCAGAGCAATGCGCCCGACTCTCCCCACTTTAGTGATGTCCTGCCTGTGATTGGTCCAGACTCCAGCGTGGACCAATCACACAGGAGGAAATCCCGGGACCTGGTGACGTGACGCGTGGGGGCGGTGCGTGCGGCAGTCACTAACCGTCCTAGCGTCACGTGATCACCTTCCCGCCCGCCGGCGCCGAGAGAGCAGAGAAGAGAGCTATGCGTGAGGAGTCGGAACTCGGAGTCGGAAGTCAGAAGATTCGAAGAAGAGTGTGAGAACGTTCGTCTCCAGGCAGTGAGTGTGACCAGTCTCCCCACTTCTTTGCAGAGTCCGGAGGCACAGACAGTGAGTAGTTCCGCACTCAGCAGCAGCAGACCGCCCGTGAGTGAGGTAAGTGATGCCTCAGGGGGGCCCCCGGCCCACACACTGTCACTGACACTGTCTGCTTTGAAGGGGGCATGCACGCACGCTGGTCTCTGCATTTATGGGGGGGGCACGGCAGACAAGCTGGTGGTCACTGGTCACTTGCCATTGATGATGGGGGCACGGCAAGCTGGTCTCTTCATTGAAAGGGGGCATGTATGTTGGTCACTACATTGAAGGGGGCATGTATGTTGGTCACTACATTGAAGGGGGCATGTATGCTGGTCACTACATTGAAAGGGGGCATGTATGCTGGTCACTGCATTGAAGGGGGCATGTATGTTGGTCACTACATTGAAGGGGGCATGTATGCTGGTCACTACATTGAAGGGGGGCATGTATGCTGGTCACTACATTGAAGGGGGCACGTATGCTGGTCACTACATTGAAAGGGGGCATGTATGCTGGTCACTACATTGAAAGGGGGCATGTATGTTGGTCACTACATTGAAGGGGGCATGTATGCTGGTCACTACATTGAAAGGGGGCATGTATGCTGGTCACTACATTGAAAGGGGGCATGTATGCTGGTCACTACATTGAAAGGGGGCATGTATGTTGGTCACTACATTGAAGGGGGCATGTATGCTGGCCACTACATTGAAAGGGGGCATGTATGCTGGTCACTACATTGAGGGGGGCATGTATGCTGGTCACTACATTGAAGGGGCATGTATGCTGGTCACTACATTGAAGGGGGCATGTACGCTGGTCACTGCATTGAAAGGGGGCATGTACGCAGGTCACTGCATTAAAAGGGGGCCTGTACTGTGGGGTTTGTGCTAGGGGGCCTGTACTGTGGGGTTTGTGCTAGGGGGTCTGTACTGTGGGATTAGTGCTAGGGGGCCTGTACTGTGGGGTTTGTGCTAGGGGGCCTGTACTGTGGGGTTTGTGCTAGGGGGTCTGTACTGTGGGATTAGTGCTAGGGGGTCTGTACTGTGGGGTTTGTGCTAGGGGGCCTGTACTGTGGGGTTTGTGCCAGGGGGCCTGTACTGTGGGGTTTGTGCTAGGGGGACTGTACTGTGGGATTAGTGCTAGGGGCCTGTACTTTGGGGTTTGTGCTAGGGGGCCTGTACTGTGGGGTTTGTGCTAGGGGGTCTGTACTGTGGGATTAGTGCTAAGGAGTCTGTACTGTGGGGTTTGTGCTAGGGGGGCTGTACTGTGGGGTTTGTACTAGGGGGCCTGTACTGTGGGATTAGTGCTAGGGGGTCTGTACTGTGGGGTTTGTGCTAGGGGGGCCTGTACTGTGGGGTTAGTGCTAGGGGGTCTGTACTGTGGGGTTTGTGCTAGGGGGCCTGTACTGTGGGGTTTGTGCTAGGGGGTTTGTGCTTGAGGGGTTTGTGCTTGAGGGGTTTGTGCTGGGGGGGTCTGTACAGTGGGGTTTGTGCCACTCTCAGTCAGTGTATCCCATAATAGGGTGTCTCTCACAGTATAGGCCATAATAGGGCCGCGGCTCCCTATTATGGGATATACTAGTACTGATGGACCCCTTAATATGTGATATATTAGGAGAATTTGTTCACGCAAGCAAAATACAGGGGGCAAAATGGGTGGAGTCTATAAAGGGTGGGGCTTCTGAGAAATGGGAGGGGTCTTGCGCCCCACCATCTTAAAACTTCACCAGCCACCACTGCTTTTCAGATTGCTAGAATATTGCAGGAGTGTCTAATAGACCCTTGCTTAGTGAGATAGGGTGGGGTTTGTTATTGGGAAGTGCCTGTATTCCATTGTTCTATTGTTTCTGTCTGCCTTAAGATAAACTTATTATGTCATGCATATGTGTATGTTGATTGGCTGCTAAGGGGAGGGGGGGTTGTCCCACAGTTTATATCTCTTTGTGCATGTGTTTGAATAAACAGTTTGAGTTTTACTTCACCCTCAATCTAGAGTCCTGTCTCTCGTTGGGGGGAATCTGCTACAAGGGATTGCTATGCTCTTCATTCTCCCTTGAATAATCACTAAGCTCTTGTAAGAGCCTGTTCCTGCTTCAATAGGAGACGGCAAGACCCCAACCAAGCTGCGGTGGTTCGTGGGGTCTATGGTGGTTATGGTATCTGGTGGAGTGCTTGGAGCCCTCGGGAAGCACTAGGAGCATCCGTCAACGGAGGTACCCAGTCGGGGTGCCGGTTGATCCGTTACACCCTTGCCCTTTTTCTCCTGATGCATGATGGGGGGAGGGGCTGTACCAGGAAGTCAGACACAGTGTGTGTGTGTGTGTGTGAGACTGGAAGCAGCCACATGGTACTGAGAATGGATTACATCTTGTGTTTCCAGGCCTCTATGGCTTGCTTGAAAACACCTGATTGGTGACATTTAAGGCCAAGGTATGTAGGCTGTTAGATTCATCAAGATGCTGTTTAATGTAAAGGAAGAGCCCTTCATTAGTTTTGTGTTCTTTCTTTTTATCTCTCTCCCCCAACACACACACACACACACACTTTCTGTGCTCCCACTCTCTGTGTCCCCGTCCCCCCTTCTCTTCCCCTCTCTCTTCCATCTCTCTCTTCCTTCTGTCTAGTTTCTCCTTTTCTCCCCCACTCCTTCTGCCCCCTCCCCTTTTCACCCCCCTTCTCTTACCCCTTTCTCTATCCTTCTCCATCTCTCCCACCCCTCTCCCTTTCATCACCCCCTTCTCTATCCCCCTCTCCCCCCCCTTCTTAATTTCCCTCCTTCTCCCAATTTCCTTATTTATCTCCCGCTCCCCCTCTCTCTTTCCATCTTTCTCTCTCAATGCCCCCCCCCTTCCATTTCCTATGTCTTTCTCCGCGCCCCCCCCCCCCAATCACCCCCATGTCCTTCTCCTCTCTCACTCCTCCCTCACTCTCCTTATCTCTCCCCCCATCACCCATGTTTCTTACTCTCCTCCCTCTCTCTTCTTCTCTATCTCTCTCTCCATCTGTCACTCTCCCTGTCTCTCTATTGATCGCAGTTTGTCATGTGAGATGTTATCATTATGAATTGGGAGTTGGGCTCCCTGTGACGCACAAACTACATGGACAATTAAAATTATGCTTGGAGCCAAAATTCAATTGAGGTGAAGGCAGAGCCTTGCGGACAGACACCATTAGTTTGATGTAGTGTACAGTGAATGAATAGCAGCGTTGGGAACACGAATACATATCATCATCTCTTTCACGCCGGCGTTTTCCTTGCAGCAGAATGCTGTAGCGGCACTTTGTGTGGATCTTGTTTAGTCTTATTACCCATTGTGCTAATTATAAATCCTCACCTTAGCGCTCACACAATATGGATAACTTGAGGATTGGGGGACGATATTTCATCAGACATACAAGTAACTCAAGGCGCTGCACTCTACTGGAGAGACAAACTGTTTATCTGAGAGATATCAATCGATAATATTCAGAGCGCGGATCCGAGCTGAAGATGTTCGTCCCTGTGAAATACGCCGCTGTTTTATGTATTGATTTAATTATTAAATAATAGATGGAAGAAAGTCTGAAATCTCTTTAAAAACCAAACTCGTCACTACAAATTCTACATGGAAAGGCCTTAATCAGAAGTGTCTGTAGAGGATCTCGCTGATTTCCATAGACATTACAATCTTTACTTATGTAAGATGTTTCCATGCCTCCCGCAAAGTTAAAAATTCTCAGCTTAGAGGGGAACTATATATAGCACTTACCCCCCGAAGGAGTCGCTGTTTTCTCAGGTCCCCTCTTCCCAGTGCCCATGGATCTCCAAGCGCCATCACCCTCACGACACACCAGGACAGAAGGATGGATATTTATTGTAACAATATACACATTTAAACACAAAGGCGCCGTTCACCATAGTTGATCCTAGAGTGGATGTATAAATTTAAAAGTCTCAGTCACTGCTGCACCTCGGGTCACGTCCTCTGACATGTTTCGCCCCACCCACCATGGTGCTTAATCATAGAGGTCAAGTATTTGAAACAGTGGCAAGATAAAGTATACCTGGTAAAAAGAATGCAAACCAAAGAATGACCCCTAATCCCTATACTGGGAAAGGTCCTGCCTTAGGGGTACTGCTATGACAATGGTCCAGCGGTCTTTGCCAAGCCCTTCACTACTGGCCAGTACATTGGGGCCCAAATCCGGGATTTAAGCGCTCATGATTAGATCGGAACTTCACCCACAAAAGAGTTCTACTTTTCCTCCTCCCTCCTTTAACACATTTGGAATGGTTTTCTTTTTTTTTGGGGGGGGGGGGGAAGGTACCTGATTTTAAAAGGTAATCACTCCCATTTTCAGTCAGATGGCCACAGCGATCTAAGCGGAAGTTCTGTCCTTGCCTCTGTAGGTGATTTGTCTCTTGTGGTCCCGGACCACTAACAAGTCTAATCGGTTCTGTGTAAGGGCGGAGCCTCCGGGATTGTCCTTTGCCACTGGAATAAAACAAGTAGCGTGCGTGTGGTTACATGTCATAAGATTTTTATACAAAATAAACAGGATGTACAATTCAGAGGGTTGGTTTAGAGTATGTCGCTTGTATGATTATGATTGGTTGGTTAGTCTTAGATGCCTCTAAGCCATATATGGTCTTTAGAAGATATTGCAATAAACCTGTCAGTTAAAAGTTTTGCAAATACTGTTTTCAATACTAAGATTGAAAGAGGAAGAAGAGTTGCAATGCTTTAACTGTAAGGTACTGCAATATTATCTGTCCTGTCTGAAACCAAAGCAAGCTAGCAAAGTATATTCACAAATATGAATTCAGTGATGTCACAGAAATGGCGGGGCACATGCCATGCAAAATAGTGGGGCACGCGCCACGCCCCTTCAATCCCCTCTAAAAAATCATAATCTTATTTACATGATTTTTTCCTATCATTTTCATAGTGTCATCAGAGGACACACGGTCTCCCTGGAAAGGGGACAGCAGGTTAGGCGACAATTGTCCCTGGATTCCTTAATATAATAGAAAGGACCTCAACCTGCTCACCTAAATGATAAACTTTGCTTTCTTGTTTTTATATAACTTTACATATTCCTGATAATCAAGAGGGGTTTGAGTCTGTTGTAACAGCACACCTTGTTCAGTTGTTAAAAATGTGTCAACATTCTCAGTATCTCTCTTAAAATACAAACTTACATAAGATCCTCCTCTGCTACTTGAGTCTGGATTTTTTTTGGTTCTAGCAATTAGGCACATAATGAGCCTAAAACATGCATATAACAATAATAGAAAAAGTAAAATCAGCACAATCATCATAGCAATGTCCTTAATCCAGGAAAACACCCCCCCAAACCCAAAACCCCCCATACTTGCCAAGGGATCCCAGCTTTGGGCGATGTTGCAGGCCTCTTCTTGTAATTTATTAACCTCCTTTCTGTGTTGGGCAATTATGTCATAGTAATTTGGTACTTCCAAAGTAGTATTGTGTATCCAAGTGCAACACTCATAGTCTTCAGTATGTTCACATAGACCAGTCAGTGCAGCACTCATACTCTCTATAGCTAGATCATGTAATTCTATTTTTTTCCTAATGGCCCTTTGTTCAAGATTTAACAATTTAATATCATCTGAATTCTTATCCATGATCTCATCAATGATCCTAGAATAATTATTTAATTTTTTCATCATATCTATTGCTCATCCTGTCCAGGAAGGGAGCCAGGCCCAAGCCTGATCTCCCTTGCTGAACAAATCCCGTTTGATTTTATGCCTTAAGGGATATCTTGGATGTGTACTTGCTTCAAGCATGTGTTCATTTTTGTCATTATCCACTACCCCCATAACTGGGATCAATGAAGCTAAGTAACACCACCCTGAGACATGGAGGGGGACCCAGGGAAACATTCCTTCCCACAGCATACATATATACTTTGTCCCAGTGAAAAGGGTCTTTGGGCAATACTGCGACCATAAGTTGGTCAAATAATCTTTGTAAGTTCTGGGAGAAATTCTGGTAATTTATTATTATAGTTTTATTTAATCTAGGACTTGATTTGTTAAACATAGAACATGATTTTCCCGATGGGACTTGGCAGGAAGTAATATTAAAAATTGACTTAACGCGTGTATTATTTCGCAGGCTGAAACACCAGTCTGGGAAATGGCTCCTACCATCTATTGGGAAGGTGATATTATTATTACTTGATACATTGGTTAAAGTGGCAGAGGTTTCTTTAAGGAAATGGGTAATATTCAAAGGGACAGCCATAAGGGCTCTTTCACACGGGCGGTCCGATCAGATCCGCCTATCAGTTTTTTAGGCGGATCTGATCGGATCCTCCATGCAGCTCTATGGGGCAGCGGGTGTCAGCGGAGGTCACCTCCGCTGACACCCGCTGCCATCCGCATCCGATCCTGTGCTGAAATCTGGACGGATGGAAACCCTATTTTTCCATCCGTTCAGTAATCGGAGCGGAGTGGATCTGATGAGAGCGGACAAGCGGTCCGCTCTCCTCCGATCCCCCATAGAGGGCAGAGGGTGCTGAGACACCTCCCTCTCCGCTCTGCAAGCGGAGACGGAGCTGTCATCCGCCCGGCTCAGCGGGGATCGCGGATCGATCCCTGCTGAGCAACACGGATCCGCCTGCGGAGGCGGACCGTGTGAAAGAAGCCTAAGAGAGATGCGGGCTGTTTCAGGATGGAGTTTGCTACATATCCAACATTTCTCAAAACCTGACTTCCTTGCATAAGCATATTTCAATTTTGTTAATAGCATATCACTGTGAAAAGTGGGTGGATTCTCATCTACACCATTCTCAATACTCAATTCTCTCTTTGTTCTGTTATGTATTTCATATGAAGGGTATGGTCCGCATATACTTCTCATGATACCCAGGCCTTCAGGGTGGTAGATACATCTAGTAACAGTCCATACAAGGGAAAACACTGAAAATGAAGTTAGGAGTATCAGCAGCCATAGTTTGCCTGAGTCCGGTGAAATTGGAAAAGTCATTTTCTACAGGGTCTGGGCGGTCTGCCCCCATCAGTACCCCCTTTTCTTGACTGTCCTGTTCAAGGTCAGGGCGGTCTGCCCCCGTTAGTACCTCCTTTCTTGCTTCTGGATCCTCCGGCTCAGGTCCTTTCCGCACCAACTTCACTCTAGTGGCATGGATCCAAGTAGGGCTGTGTTCGGTCAAAACAGCGGTCCTGGTAACTGCTACCACAGTGGTCTCCGGGCCATAGGCAAAATCCTGTTGTTTCTTTCCCCTGGGCAGCAGCTTCATCACCACTACGTCTCCTTCTCTAAAAAGGATGGGTATTTTCCTGTAAAGAGAAAAGAAAGGTGCGAGCAACTTTTCGTTCCGTTTCACTTGAATCGAAGTTTCAATTACTCTTTTCTCAGTTTGTCTTTATTTGTGCTAATTATTCTTTCCATTATACCTGAACTCTGCGAATAATAATCTATTTTCATGATTTCAACTAGTTCCTGGCATATTTTTGATATGAAAGCTAGAGCATTATTAGAACTAATTCAAAGCAGGCACCCCCATCCAGGAATAACCTGATTGAGAATGCATGCCACTGTGTGGGCATTTTACTTTTGTGGTCCTAAAAGCTTCCACTCATCTGCTGAACACGTCCACTATTGACTAAAAAGAACTCTTATTTCTTCCCTGCTTTGGGCCTATATGTGAAATCTATTTGTAGATGTGTGACTGGGTTTGATGGGTATTGGAGATGCTCATGTTTGGCCTGTTTGTTCCTAATACAGGTGATGCATCTAGCAACATATGCTTGCACTAAACTGTCAGTAATACTTCATATGTTCTTTCCCACCCCCTGTGTCCTATTCCATAATACTAGGCAATAAACAGTAGGGCGCTAGCTGCGGGGATACACACAAGAGCTCCCCTCTTTTAGAAAAAGGCTATTCCCAACTTTTTCTAAAACATCACCCAAGTCCTTAAAACCTGTTCTGTAGCATGCGATTGTAGCTTTGATAATGTGTGATCTTTTGGCTTGGAGCAGGAAATTAATTAAATCTATGGCTGCCTATATATCATGTTGTGGTGTAACACACCCTTTAATACCAGTAGCCCATTTAAAACTGGGGCCTACCTACGGCAAATGATGTGGCCATCCCTATAACCATCTCACAAGATGCTTTGTGCTATGTTCGGAGTCACTTCAGGCATGCCTTTAGACCTGGACTGCGACCATCTTTGGACAAAAACTATAGGGCAAAGTTTACCACCATACTCCTGGGCAAGTACACCTGTCATGGTCTTACAATTGTCCCTTACATAAACACAAAACATTTTTCCATAATTTGGGAGGCCCAGTGCAGGCACTACAACCATAGCATTTGTCAGATATATAAACGCATTCAACATTTCTTGTGACATTCTTAGACCTGTGGTTTGTCTCAAAATGTTATTATAGATAGGAGCAGTCCGGATCCATAACAATCAATGATCCTGGTTTGTGGGCGGGCAAGACCCACTGTGGGCTGGCAAGACCCACTAGAGCTTTTTGTGACTGACTCTCCTTTCCCCCTCTGTGAGAACAAAACCAAGGTAAACAACACTTTCCTGACACCATTGTCATTATTCCTGTGACACTTGTGTCCACATACATGTACATTCCTCTATAAACTCACTCGCTCTGACTGGCCTCCACAGAGTGACTACATATGTTATCCACATATTGTAGCGGGACTGACGCATGAGCAGGTGTCCATCCCCTCTTGCGTGGTCTAGAGAACCATAGAGCAGACAACTGAACTGTCCACATAGCCCTAAGGCATTTCTACACCAGGTCAGTTACCCGGACTGAAAAACAAGAAAGCAAAGATGGTTGTGTCTCCTCGTCCACTAGGACGCTAAGAAAAATGCATTACTTCAACCAATCACTGTAAAGTGGGTAGCATCGGATGGTATGGTTATCAGTAGAGATGGCACATCAGATACCACTTGCATGCTATGATCAAATAAAAAACTAAAAACTTCTTTGGCTTAGTGCCAATTTTACAAAAAACCTTTGGCTTCGTGCCATTCTAACAAAAATCTGGCCAGAGGTTCCCTCTTTCAATAGAGGATACCCCTAAAATATCACTCAAAAACTATAATCAGATAAAAAGTTAATCTGATTTGAAACTTTTGGCTCGGTGCAAACAGGGTCCAATGGTCACACTAATTGCGGTAACCCTTTCTGTCCAAAAATAAATTCCATAACTATAACAGGAAAAAAGATATGACCTTTGAACCCTTTCTTGGCAAGTAGCCAAAGGCTCCCCCTCTCATAGGAGACCATTTACAAAATATAATTTTTCATTATATATAATTCTATAAAAAAAAATAACCTCAAAATATCCTACCGACAACGGCAATTTATGTTTTGCCTAATAAAATAGTGTTTTTATTCATTTTTACTATGCTCATACAAGATAGGCACAAATGTATAAATGGCAAAACTTCAAGAAGAGAAAAAATTGTATATGTGTGGGAATGCTGCGACTGTTTGTGCCACAACTTCCTTTTTTTTCTCTTTTTTTTTTTTTATTTTATTTTTTTTACAAACTTATGCTAGCTGCAATTGCAGAAGTGACCATTGACTGTTACTTCCTCTCACATGAAAGGAAATGTACTAGTTTTAAACAAATCTGTCACACAAATATTTTCTGCTTGTTTGACATTACGAAGAAATCTACACCTGCCTTGGAGAATGAAACCGTGGGGTGCAGGTGTGGTCAGGGGCATTTGTAAGGTAATATTATTATTGTAGGGGGGCCTAGGTTGAAAATGTCCTACTCTTTGCTTTGCCTCTTCTGATAAGGCCCTTGGAAATGTGCGCTGACAGGCTGTTTTTCTTTAGACAGATCATCTCTCTCTGTTATGGCTTTTTGAAAACCTTCCATGGTTTTAGTAGCCCAATCAGAAACTTGCTGTTTTACAATTAACATGTACTGTGACTTTAAATTACTGACACATGTTTGAATCCTAAGACTGTGCTACTCCGCAGTGACACTGAACCTCAGCCTTAAGGCTACGTTTCCACTATTGCGGCTACAAAGTCACACGACTTCAAGCGCAACTTTGTAGTGCGATTTGTTTGCGGCTACTTCTGGGGACCCCAGCACGACCTCTGTGAGGGACAAGTTGCACTGAAGTCGCCCAAAAGTAGTGCAAAAACCTTTTTTCAAGTTGCTGCGACTCAAGTCGCAGCAGTTAGAACGGTCCTATTTGTAAATAATGGGTTTTGACCTGTCATGCGACTTGACATGTGTCAAGTCGCACAACAAGTCGCAACAGTGGAAACGGAGCCCCAGAGTCCAAAACTCCCAAACAGTTTCACCCGTCTTCTGTCTACAGGCAATTGCTATGGGTAAAGAACTCTCACTTGAAATAGCATCTCCAATTCTCCCCGCTTTTTCCATGTACTTTATATTACAAATCCCTATTTTTTCTGACCATCTTGCTATGTTATCTATCCAAGGGTTAATAAATGTGCATCCACCAGAGACCCAGGCGACATATCTCGCCTCGCCTATCTCTAAAGCTGGCCACACATGTCCAACTCTATACACCATACACCACATAATAAGAGGTCAAAATTAAACACATTCACTTGTATCCAATTAGGCAGGTGTTTGTACTACATAGCTGAAGGTAAATTTCAAGAAAACTGCACTGACAATTGTAAGAAAATTGTATCATGTATGGCCAGCATCAGACCTAAACCTTCAGTATAATTTCACAAAACCATAAACAAAATCCAATATTCTCACTTAACAAAACATGTCTCTAAGATTTACACATTCACAAAATCACTTAAATGTATCTGGGTCCTTAGACACTTTTTATGGTTAAAAACCCTCCTGAAAAGCCACTTGGTGTATGTATATTAAACCTTATACTTTTTTTGACTCTGAATGTCCCCTCTTGGAACAACCAAAAAAAAAAAACCTTTCCGAGTCTTGACTGATACTCCCAGGTATAATGGCTATCAAGAAGGTTTTCCTACCATTATAGACAAACAAACAATACACATAATAAACATTTATCTTGATTTGTCTGATAACTTACGATCGGTCAGTCAATTTTTACAGTAATTATGTGACGGTCGCTATCAGGAACAGTGTGTTATATTAACAGTCCGCAGGCGCAATTTTTACAAGTCATATATAATTATAGACGGCTTCAATGTATGTCAGACCAGTAATATGATACTTCAATGCAGTATGACTGTCTGGTTTCAAATTAAATAACAAATTAATCAAGTGACCAACAGGTTTAAACACTTACCAACTAAACCTTTTGGGCCACACAAACAAATTATCTTACACTTTAATCCTTATAGTTCTTATGCGATAGAAAGATATAAGCAAAAGAAGATTTTTTCCCTTAGACAGAACAGACTGACATATAATATCTTTCCCTGAAAAATATTATTCTGGCTTCCCTGAAGCCTCTATATATATATATATATATATATATATATATATATATATATGTATATATATATATATATATATATATATATATATATATATATATATATAAACATGTGAGCAAACAAAAAACCCAGAGCGTCTCCCAGAGCCGCTCTATATCCAACACGCTCCCTGAGTGTTTGGTATATGGTTCAAAAATTGGAGTCACGGCCAGAATCCAGGTCTCCCGGACAGGTAAACAGATAAAATAAAATATCCTCTTACCCAGTACCGTTGAGACCTGGAATCTCTGACCCTTTCCAATCCCGGACGAGCCCCCAAATTGTAGGTGATTTGTCTCTTGTGGTCCCGGACCACTAACAAGTCTAATCGGTTCTGTGTAAGGGCGGAGCCTCCGGGATTGTCCTTTGCCACTGGAATAAAACAAGTAGTCTGCGTGTGGTACAAAGGACTTCTCGTCGTTTATTACATGTCATAAAATTTTTATACAAAATAAACAGGATGTACAATTCAGAGGGTTGGTTTAGAGTATGTCGCTTGTATGATTATAATTGGTCGGTTAGTCTTAGATGCCTCTAAGCCATATATGGTCGTTAGAAGATATTACAATAAACCTGTCAGTTAAAAGTTTAGCAAATACTGTTTTCAATACTAAGATTGAAAGAGGAAGAAGAGTTGCAATATCTACAGGATACACATGTGTATACTTACACAATGCTTTAACTGTAAGGTACTGCAATATTATCTGTCCTGTCTGAAACCAAAGCAAGCTAGCAAAGTATATTCACAAATATGAATTCAGTGATGTCACAGAAATGGCGGGGCACATGCCATGCAAAATAGTGGGGCACGCGCCGCCCCCTTCACCCTCCTTCCCCCGCAGCCGCTTGGGACACATCACAGGTCCCAGGAGACTGCAGCACCATTCACGGGGTACAGTGCGATTCGTACATGTGCAGTGGGCAGCCGACTATGAAGCCACTAGGAAACTGCACCTGAAGACTGGCAAAGAGCCAGGTCAGCTGGGGACATCGTTGGGACAGGTGTGTGTTTTTTAAAAGTCAGCTGCTGACTTTAAAATTTTTGTTTACAGGCTAAAGCTCCTCTTTGAGTTCCTCTGAAACAAGGTATAGGTGCCAGAGCCGTGTCTTCTGTAGGCAATACTGTACCTGTAAGTAAAGTATGGTAGAGTATGGCCAGCGGCCTCTCAGCAATTCCTAGGGTGCTGATTTGGCTCCTCCTGATCTCCGTCTGGGACTTAGGAGGTGTCAACTTGAGTGACATCCCCCCAACCCAGGAACAGGTGGCGACACAAGGCCAAACAGTGCTGTTCCCACAGCCCAGAGGATGTCCAATATTCAATCTCCTTGCATTATAAACGCTGTGGCAAACCGACCTGACAGCAGCCTCTTACACAATGGTGTTAATTAACAAAAACTGGAGAATGAAAAATCTGGTGCAGCTCTCCATAGAAACCAATCAGTTTCCAGGTTTTTAATCGAATTGAACAAGCTAAAGGAATAAACTGATTGCCTATAGTATACCATGTGCAGCTGCACCAGATTTTGCACTCTCTCGTTTTGGTAAATCAACCCCAAAGTGTGTCTTCCACCATGTCCTTTCTACGATTGCTCCTAGCCCAGGAACAGTCCATTCTATTCCTCTCTCTAGGGCTCTGGTAATGCTGGGATCTGTAGTTCCAGAGCTAATCTGTAATATAGCCTCACTCTCCTTGGACACTACATTCCTCACAAGTCATAATTCCTCCCAGCTAGAGATGGTCTCTGCTGTGTTCAGGATCGTAGTCCCAACCCACCTACCCGATCCCGCCAGGAAGTCGACCCTGCACACTGCTAATCACAGGCAGTGAGACATTTCCTGGACCGCAGCTGCAAAGAGCAGAAATGTCTCACTGCCTGTGATTGGCGGTGTGCAGTGTTGGCTTCCTGGTGGGATCGGACAGATGGGTTGGGACTAGGATCCTGAAAACGCCTGAGCCCATCTCTACTCCCAGCAGGCTCTGTCCTTCCCACAACCCACAGCAACTCCGTTACTCCTCTCTGTGATCCCAGGTGGTGGGTGGGACTTGCTTGGTGTACACATACAGCCTTGCTGCAGTAGCAGTGATAAAAGCCCGATTCCTACTGACAGAGCAGCAATGGACCAGGGGCTACAAATAAAAAACTGATTTTCAGATTTAACTATGTCCTCACACACAGATTACAATTTTTAGACCTAATCAAAAAAATACCACCTTATCCAATGTTTATAATTGGTTTGGCTTTCATATGACCTTACACGGCAAGATTTCTGTACAGTTCAATGTAATTGTAGTAGGTTGTATAATCCAATACTAAAAACAGATATTATTTACAATATTTTCTTAATCAGACATAATTTATATTTATTTCTTAAAATAGTTACCAGCTAAAAATAAACTATCCATAACAACAGGTGTTTGCTTTCAGTGTCTGACCTGCTTTAGACAGATAACAACTGGCCTCTGATTGGATGATCATTATTTGAATCTGTTGTTCTCAGCCATGTCTTTCTCTCCTCCTGTGAGCAGCGGTTCACACATATGCGATGACAGACATCGCATATGATTCACAGCGCACTGATTTACATGCGATGTCTGTGCGATGCAAATTCAGCCATACAGATTGTATGGTTGAATTTGCATCGCATTCGGACCAAAGTCGCACAGGACCCTTTTTTGGGTCTGCACCAGAATCGGATCGCATGGGTGTTCGCACCTATGCGATCCGATTCATGTCCGAACTTACAGTTCCCACTGCGATATGCAAACTGATCTGGGGGTGTCGTTAACTTTGTATTGACACCCCCAGGGATTTGCATATGGCACTGTGAACTTCCTGCGAGTTGAATGCGATGCGGGAACCTGCAGTGGATTCACAGGATTCCCGCATCACATATGTGTGAACTGGGACTTAAGGTTTATTTTCTGGAACACAACAGATCTGCTCCTTGTGTCCAGGTGTAGTGAACCCTAAAATGAATGATGGGAAGCTCATTTATACTAGCAGCAAGGATTGAAAAAGATCTGTGGTCAGATTGCTTTTCAGAGGCACCTGCTAGGCAAAGAAGAAGTAGTATGTCGCCTGTTTTAACCCCCTAAATGCCACAGTATCGCACCCCGATGGCAGGCATTGCACGCATTTGTGGCACAGCCCCATTCACTTGAATGGATCACTTCTAGCAAGCAGTAGCAGAAGCTAGCAAGCAGTTGCAGAAGCAAAGCCTCATGGTCACAGCATGTGTACACCCCAACTCACTGCCTTTGCAGCTGAAGGGGGGCAGTAAACCTGACGGCCTCTCAGCCGTCAGGTTTTTTTTTTTTTTACTGCTCAAAAACGCAAGTGTAAACAAGGCCTTAGGAAGATTAAATGGACCTGTCCTCAGTTACAGGTTTCCATTTTAAATGGAACCTTCTAAGTAATGTGTTGGTGCAACACTTCCATGTGTTAAATACCTCCTACAGAGATCGCAGCACTCCCTCTAACAATGCCTTCATCTGCTTTTCCTTTCAAAAGGACAGAGCTGGCTTTCTTTAGCCACCTTCCAGGGTCACCATCTTCTTCCTGGACTGAGATGCCAACCAAGTGATATATATATATATATGAAATATTCATGTAAATTGTGTAAACTGTGTTCATAAAAGTCTGACACAGATCAGCCCCTACTGCAGCCTATTTCCTTGTGACTGGCTACAAAGTTACAATCCAATATAGCAAGAATTATTTGCTACAAATTTGTGGCAGTGTTGAATTGTAAGGGCTCTTTCACACGGCCGCTGCGCTTGTCCGCAAATCATCCTATTTTTTTGCTGATGATTTGCGGACATAATGTAAGTCAATGGTACTGCGGATGTCAGCGGAATACCATCCGCTGACATCCGATTTTCCTCCTTTCAGTTCTGTTCCGTTTTTTGGAACGGAACAGAACCCTATTTTTTTCATCCGTTCAAAAAAACGGAAAGGAAGGAAAATCGGATGTCAGCGGATGGTATTCCGCTGACATCCGCAGTGCCATTGACTAGCAAGCTGTACATTTGCAGGGCACTTAAAGCACAAGTTCTACTTGACACTTTTCCAATTTGTAGTACTTGTTTGAAACTATCGATGCTCCCTGCAGGTACCACTGCTTGTGGAAGAGAATTCCACATCCTTACTGCTCTGATAGTAAAGTCTATTGCAAGTGAGTCTATAGCAAGAGTTCAGAAAGTCACAGTGACCCCTTGTGGTTGGATGACTATCACACAACATAACTCAAATAGAACTTGCAGAATAAACAAGCAAAACATTTTTTTTAAACAAGCAAAAAATTTGGGGGAGCATACCCATGTATTTCTAAAGCTGGTGCAGCTATGAACCAAAAGACACGTATATTAAAAAAGAATAGCGCACACATGCAAAAGAAATTACTACCAAATTTGAAGACAATCCATAAATAAAAATGGGGATTTGGTCCCACCATATGGCCATATAGTGCTCAAGCCCACCACTACGTCAATGTACCCCATTATCAGTGGGTCCTACACTATCCATGAAAAAGAGATGAATCCAGCCTTTCTAACCCTTGGAGATAATACTCCTTGCTGGGAAAGATGTGCAAATGCACTACAGGGGACTCCTCCTGTATCCACTTGATAGTGGACACTGATAGAGTACAGGTGTTGTCCCCCAAATTTTTTGCTTGTTTATTATGTATTCGGTCTGACCAGACTACCGAGGTTGAGCAACCCATCCCACCCCCCACACACACACCTGTACTCTATCAGTGTCCACTATCAAGTGGATATAGGAGGAGTCCCCTGTAGTGCATTTGCACATCTTTCCCAGCAAGGAGTATTATCTCCAAGGGTTAGAAACAGTGGCGGAGCTAGACTTTTAAAACAGGGGTGGCAAAGGGGTGGCAAGGTATTATTTTGGGGGGTCAATATACAAAGTGTTCAATTACACCGCAATGTCGCAGTCCCTCTAATAATCGCTGATCGATGCCATTACTAGTAAAAACAATGAAAAAAATAAAAAGTTCCATAGTTTGTAGATGTAATAACTTTTTTGCAAGCCTATCAAAACACACTTAGGATTTTTTACAAAAAATATGTGGCAGAATACATATTAGCCTAAATTTATGAAAAATTTAGATTTTTTTTCATTGGGAATGTTTTATAGCAGAAAGTAAAAAGGATTTGTCGCAAATTTTATGTTTATAGCGCAAAATATAAAAACTGCAGAGGGGATCAAATACCACCAAAAGAAATCTGGGAAAAAAATACATCAGTTGTATTTGGGTACAGTGTCACACAACCTCGCAATTGTCGGTTAAAGCAATGCAGTGCCGTATCGCAGAAAATGGTCTGGTCATTAAGGGGGAGCTGAAGTAGTTAAAGGGTCAGTTTTTTCAGATAATTTTGCCCATTTAAGACTTTTTTCTGAGCGGTCAGGGGATGGTAAAAACAGACAACTCAAAGTCTAGATCACAACTGGAACCCCTCTACATGTGCCAGAGCTTTGATGGTTTATGTTAAGCCTATGTGAAATTTGGCTATCCAGGTCAATGGGGCCATGCCACAACCATAAGCCAAACACTTGGCTTGCTGTTGTGGCTTATTAGCCCCATAAGAAATCTGCCACACTGCTAAAAATAAAAAAAAGCAGGATTTAGGAGAATTATTATAAATAATTTTGCCCCCTTTACTAAATCATTGTAATGCCACCCATATTCCTGTCCTTTTAAACAGGGTGACTGACAGTAAGCTGACACTAATGCTGCACAGGTGTTAGGGTACTTTCACCCTGGTAAAAGGTCAAGAATATGGGTGGCATTACAATGACTTATTAAAGGGGGAAACATTTTTGGTAAGGAGCATAGACTGTACAGGAACAGGCGCTTCTACTACTTGGGCAAAACTGTCCCTCACCTCAGTCACTGCAGGCTGCCCAGGAACTCCTTTCAGAGCTGATCCATCCCACAAGACCCACACCAAGACAGGAAGACCGCGGGAATCGGGATGAAGATTTAAGGCATGTGATTGACAGACAGACAGCGCTTCCGATGCACCCATTGGCTGTGTAAGTAGCAGGAGACGGTGCAGGTGGGAAAAAGACCAGGGGCTTCAGCCCGAAGGTAAATTTGATGACCCCCCCTCCCACATTTTAAAGTACCACCCAAGCCCCTCCCACATTTAACAGTACAGCCCAAGCTCCTCCCAATGTCCCCCTCAGTCAAGGGTCAGACATGGGGTGCTATGGAGAGGAAAGGAGAAGAGAAAACGGAGATGAGGAGAGAATAGAGGAGAGGAGAACAGGGGGATCAGGAGGAGAGGAGAACAGGGGGATCAGGAGGAGAGAAGAGGAGAGGAGAACAGGGGGATCAGGAGGAGAGAAGGGGAGAGGAGAACAGGGGGATCAGGAGGAGAGAAGAGGAGAGGAGAACAGGGGGATCAGGAGGAGAGGAGAACAGGGGGATCAGGAGGAGAGAAGAGGAGAGGAGAACAGGGGGATCAGGAGGAGAGAAGAGGAGAGGAGAACAGGGGAATCAGGAGGAGAGGAGAACAGGGGGATCAGGAGGAGAGGAGAACAGGGGGATCAGGAGGAGAGGAGAACAGGGGGTCAGGAGGAGAGGAGAACAGGAGGTCAGGAGGAGAGGAGAACAGGGGGTTAGGAGGAGAGGAGAACGGAGAGAAGAGGAGAACAGGGGGTCAGGAGGAGAGGAGAACGGAGAGGAGATGACAGAGGAGAGGAGAACAGGGGGTCAGGAGGAGAGGAGACGACAGAGGAGAAGAGAACAGTGGGTCAGGAGGAGAGGAGAACGGAGAGAAGAGGAGAACAGGGGGTCAGGAGGAGAGGAGAACGGAGAGGAGACGACAGAGGAGAGGAGAACAGTGGGTCAGGAGGAGAGGAGAACGGAGAGAAGAGGAGAACAGGGGGTCAGGAGGAGAGGAGAACGGAGAGGAGAACAGGGGGTCAGGAGGAGAGAGAACAGAGGAGAGGTGAGGTCAGATATGGGGTGGTACACCAATGAAGCACAGACCCTCCCAGTTTGACCCATAAAAGCAAAAAGGGGCTTGATAAAAAAAAGGTAGTAAAAGAAATAAGTGTAAAAAAGGATAACCGCGCTATGTGAAAGAAAAGGAAGCAGCAGCTTCAAGTGTGACAACACCAAACAATAAATTAAATAAACCAAGCTGCGCTAAACGATATAAAGTGCTATGACCACACATGTGTATGTGATGAAAAAACATTTTTTTCATCACATACACACGTGTGGTCATAGCACTGTTATATCGTTTAGCGCAGCTTGGTTTATTTAAAGTAAAAGAAATAAGTAGAAGGGTGGGACCTGTCCAGGGGGGATCTGATTGGTCAGTAGAGAAGGAGGTTTCGTTCCTGAACTCGGTTATGTAAGCACCTGACAGGAGAAGGGAGAGAGTGTGGTGAGGTCACAAGATGCAGGACGAAGAACCACCTCACAGGCTGAGGATGTGAGATTGGTCCCACCCCCTGCCAGCTTCCTTCCTGACCAGCGGCTGTGACCCCCCATATATACAGCTAGAGACCCCCACCCCTCCATATACAGCCAGAGACATCCCCCCCATATACAGACAGACACCCCCCCCATATACAGACAGACACCCCTCCCATATACAGACAGAGCCCCCCCATATACAGAGCCACCCCCCCATATACAGACATATCCCCCCATATACAGACAGAGCCACCCCCCCCCATATAAAGACATCCCCCCCCATATACAGACAGAGCCAGCCCCCCCATATACAGACATATCCCCCCATATACAGACAGAGCCACCCCCCCCCCATATAAAGACAGAGCCAGCCCCCCCATATACAGACAGAGCCAGCCCCCCCATATACAGACATATCCCCCCATATGCAGACAGAGCTACCCCCCCATATACAGACAGAGCCAGTCCCCCCATATAAAGACATATCCCCACCCATATACAGACAGATCCACCCCTTGAGACAGTCCTACTCAGAGATTACAAACCTTTAAGCAGATAAAAGCCCAAGAACACTGTCTTGCAGAGCAGCTACATGGGATGTGACCACTTCCTGTGTACTTCCTGTACTTCCTGTACGATGTGCCCAAAGAGTCACATGGTCTTCTGACATCACCAGGGTCCTTCTACTGGGCAGTAACTAGCTGCTACCTTGGTCTATAAGGTAATTGGAAAAGGGGGCGGAGCCCCGTATATCGGCCCCGCCCACCCCGACATCAGTTCTCCATTTTGACAGCTCCACTCTCTTACTTTGCAGCCGCCCCATCTAATCACTGTCTGGATGCCTACCAGCTCTCCACCCGCAGCTCTCATACAGTGATCCCCTGTGATTCCTCCGCTGCCATGCACCTGCCCAGGATCGGGGTGGCAACAGGGGTGGCAAGGACTTTGTCTGGGGTGGCAATTGCCACCCCAGCTAACCCTCTGGCTCTGCCACTGGTTAGAAAGGCTGGATTCATCTCTTTTTCATGGATAGTGTAGGACCCACTGATAATGGGGTACTTTGACGTAGTGGTGGGCTTGAGCACTATATGGCCATATGGTGGGACCAAATCCCCATTTTTATTTATGGATTGTCTTCAAATTTGGTAGTAATTTCTTTTGCATGTGTGCGCTATTCTTTTTTAATAGAACTTGCAGAATGTTTGCAAAGAAAGTTGATCTGGAGTCATACAATGCGAACTTGCTACAATTGAGAATAAAATTGTAAAGCCTGGCAAGCCTAGCAATAGCTTAGCAAGTCATTTTCAAAATTGCAGCTAAATTGCTTGCTATTTGGGATGTTGCAGTCTGATCACAGAGGGGAGAAGAGACTGAGGAAATACTTCCTCCTGCCTGCAGTAGACTCATGACATCATCCCAGCCTGGGTGCAGTTGACTAATATTAATATACAGGACTTATATAGCGCCACCATTTTTTTTGCAGTACTTTACAGCGTATGGCTTTGAACAATAACAGGTAGAGCATCTCTGAAAAATTACACTTATGTTGTACATTGTGACATGGCAGAAATTCATGCAGACCTTTAAAGTAACTGTCAGGTCCACTTAAGGTTTCTTTTTTTCTTTTGCACATGGCTTGTGAGTTTCAGTAAAACTGGGGCTCTCCTTTATGTGGTGTAAGAATCACAGGGACATCTGCGACCAAATATATATATATACAATTTTTTGTTTGGAAAACTTCAGTTCCTATCTGATCATCATCTGTTCCCGATAAAAAGAAAAGTCATGTTTGGTCTAATAAAAATAAACTCGTGACCCAACTGAGCCCCTGTGAGTCACAGACTGCCATTATCACACAAAGCGTGTCTGCCAGCATGAGAACGAATTATTCACTTTTCTATGGAAAAACCATGTTACTGCACTTTGACTTAATCCATCCATCGGTCAATTCAGGGAGGAGAAGGTAGAGGTTCCAGGCAAGTCATTCAAGGAGGGCCAGGCATGCCACCAGCCATCCTTCCCTTTGAGATACCTGCCTGTCCGTTGGCTCCCTCATAGACCATATCAAAATATTAGTTTTATTCAATGTTTGTTCATGAATCTAATAAGCGTTTTATTCAGAGAGGCGCATCCAACAGCACATCGATCAAAATCAATTACACCCTGAGTGATTGACAGCTGACCACAACGAATCCCTCAATATCCACATTATGTAACAGCAAATTATACAGCAGCGTCCATTTCCCGTCCCAACATCCCCTTCATTATTCTATAATCACAAACTGTAATTAGACGCTAATATGTTAAGGGAGTGTAAAATTGTCACTGGGCGTCCTGTGTTTGCGGCTCTCGGTTTTGGTGCTTGATTCTGGGAGAGGGGCGCATGTGCTTATTTTAGGAGAAATGGTAATGCTTATTACAATCTTCTTGTCCTAATTAAATCTCACTTCATTCAGAAATGGACAGGCAGTAATCTGCCACGGTCTGCCAGGGAAGGGGGGGGGGGGACGCAGCTGGACGTCACGGTATTTATAGCAACTGTACGGCCAAACTGATATTATAACTGGGGGGTGGGGGGCGACTGTTTGTTGCATTTTGTTTTCCTTTTCATTTTCTAATCCCTATTCCAATGCTTCTGTTGGGTCCTTGTGTATTGAGCCTGTGGGCATCACTGTCATATGTCGGCAGCAAGCCATTAAACTGTATACGTCTGGAACCAGATCAATGAAGCTGCAGACATACACTTGGGTTTATATTCTTTGTGGATCCTGTGACCAGGGCTGGTGCAAGGATTTTTTACACCCTAGGCAAAATCCCATTGGCTCCACCCCTGACTCCACCCCCTTTGCTCTGCCCATGTATATGGTGGAGGTGGTGAGGGTGGAGATTTTTGCGGCACCTCTCCACCTATTTCTTCAGCCGTGGCCGTAGGCCCACACCTGTGCCTCTGGACCCAGCCTGAAGACAAATAGTGGCGGCACCGGCTCACTTCCTCACGATAGACGTGGCCCGCAGCTATTAAGACAGGCTAGGGTAGTATATGGACAGGCTAGGGTAGTATATGGACAGGCTAGGGTAGTATATGGGCAGGCTAGGGTAGTATATGGGCAGGCTAGGGTAGTATATGGACAGGCTAGGGTAGTATATGGACAGGCTAGGGTAGTATATGGGCAGGCTAGGGTAGTATATGGGCAGGCTAGGGTAGTATATGGACAGGCTAGGGTAGTATATGGGCAGGCTAGGGTAGTATATGGGCAGGCTAGGGTAGTATATGGACAGGCTAGGGTAGTATATAGACAGGCTAGGGTAGTAAATACAGTGGAGTAGTGTGGGTTGTCAGTGTCTGGGGCAAACCAAGTAATTTTCGCCCCCTAACCTACGGACATTTAGCACTCCCTGAGTCCAGTGTTCGGTGAGGACAGCCAGTCAGGGAGCAGTGTGTGGTGAGGACAGTCAGTCAGTGAGCAGTGTACGGTGAGGACAGTCAGTCAGTGAGCAGTGTGCGGTGAGTACAGCCAGTCAGTGAGCAGTGTGAGGTGAGGACAGCCAGTAAGTGAGCAGTGTGTGGTGAGGACAGCCAGTCAGTGAGCAGTGTGCGGTGAGGACAGCCAGTCAGTGAGCAGTGTGCGGTGAGGACAGCCAGTCAGTGAGCAGTGTGTGGTGAGGACAGCCAGTCAGTGAGCAGTGTGCGGTGAGGACAGCCAGTCAGTGGGCAGTGTGCGGTGAGGACAGCCAGTCAGTGAGCAGTGTACGATGAGGACAGCTAGTCAGTGAGAAGTGTGTGGTGAGGACAGCCAGTCAGTGAGCAGTGTGCGGTGAGGACAGTCAGTCAGTGAGCAGTGTACGATGAGGACAGCTAGTCAGTGAGAAGTGTGTGGTGAGGACAGCCAGTCAGTGAGCAGTGTACAGTGAGGACAGTCAGTCAGTGAGCAGTGTGTGGTGAGGACAGCCAGTCAGTGAGCAGTGTGTGGTAAGGACAGCCAGTCAGTAAGCAGTGTGCGGTGAGGACAGCCAGTCAGTGAGCAGTGTGTGGTGAGGACAGTCAGTCAGTGAGCAGTGTACAGTGAGGACAGTCAGTCAGTGAGCAGTGTGTGGTGAGGACAGCCAGTCAGTGAGCAGTGAGTGGTGAGGACAGCCAGTCAGTGAGCAGTGAGTGGTGAGGACAGCCAGTCAGTAAGCAGTGTGCAGTGAGGACACCAAGTCAGTGTGCAGTGAGGACAGCCAATCAGTGTGCAGTGAGGACAGCCAGTCAGTGTACGGTGAGGACAGTCAGTCAGTGAGCAGTGTACGGTGAGGACAGCCAGTCAGTGAGCAGTGTACGGTGAGGACAGCCAGTGAGCAGTGTACGGTGAGGACAGCCAGTCAGTGAGCAGTGTACGGTGAGGACAGCCAGTCAGTGAGCAGTGTACAGTGAGGACACCAAGTCAGTGTGCAGTGAGGACAGCCAATCAGTGTGCAGTGAGGACAGCCAGTCAGTGTACGGTGAGGACAGTCAGTCAGTGAGCAGTGAACGGTGAGGACAGCCAGTGAGCAGTGTACGGTGAGGACAGCCAGTCAGTGAGCAGTGTACGGTGAGGACAGCCAGTCAGTGAGCAGTGTACAGTGAGGACAGTCAGTCAGTGAGCAGTGAGTGGTGAGGACAGCCAGTCAGTAAGCAGGGTGCAGTGAGGACACCAAGTCAGTGTGCAGGGAGGACAGCCAGTCAGTGTGCAGTGAGGGATAGCCAGTCACTGAGCAGTGTACAGTGAGGACAGCCAGTCAGTGAGCAGTGTACGGTGAGGCAGTCATGCGCAGGAGTGATGTCATTGCTGCGCAGCCAATCAGATGGCTGCAGCATGTGAACCTGGAAGAAAGACAGAGATAAAAACGTTGTTCTTAGGTAGGTATATCATAATGTGCTAGTATACAATGCATGCTAGCACATTATGCATGGTCTTGCAGAGGATAAAAAAAAAAAAGAAGTGTGGTTTACTATCACTTTAAGACTTCAGAAAAAGTAATTACTAAAAAAACCATCATACTATGCATCGAGAGATTCCTGGGGGAATAGAATGGACCTCTACATTAAGTGAAGTGTTGGATATCACTGGAGCTCCTTACTTTGCAAGTGCATCCGTAGCTCTAAAGCCCCATACACACGTGCAGATTATCTGCAGACTTTTGTCTGCAGACTTACCTTTTCTATGTAGTGCAAGGGCCTGCCGGATTGCATACAAATTGAAAGTGTTTAGGTTTGACCTCATATTATATGGTTTTGGTAAGTCTGCAGACAAAAGTCTGCAGATAATCTGCACGTGTGTATGGGGCATAAAACTTACAGTAGTCCAGTTCTCAGTAGCCAAAGTCTTCAGGCAACAACCCTGCAGCCTCCTGAATGCCCCCTTTTTTTGTTATGCTGAACAGCAGCCTTCCCCTTTTTGTCTCCCATCTGCTCTGCCACACTGTCACAACGAGGAGATCCGGTCCGGAGCAGGGGAGACACAGCACCCGCCAGGCAGAAAGGCTGGACTCTGCGAGTGCGGTCACCTTAAGGCCAGCCCCGCTGCCCGCACATGACCCCTATCACATGACCATGATCACAGGGCGCTCGCCACCCATCGCTGAGCTCAGACAACCGAGTCGGTGTTCTGCCGAAAATGCTCAGAGAGCGGCGATCAGAGCACAGTGAGAAGGAGATGGTGTTAGTGTATATATAAGAATGGGCCGGTGGGCGGACAGCTGGCCAGCCACCCACTGCTGATGTGCACTCTAGCCCGGGGCCTACCTTGCCTATAGGTAGTGCTGGCTCTGCCTGTGAATTAAAGCCCCTGACAACATTTTGCTTCTTAAAGATGAGCTAAATTCAGGATAGATTCACCAGAAAACATTTAATATCTCAGGTGATGTGCAGTAAAACAACTACAACATCATTATTTACATGACCCCCCCCCCCAGGGGCTGCTAAGAACATGCCAAGGTCTCCATTGCTTGTACAGAGGCTGCCTACCACAGACACAGTTCGAAGCACATCAATATTACAGGCTCAGTCTAGGGCACATGTGCCAAACACAAGGCCCAGGAGCTGAATCTGGCGCTACAGGCAATTTCATGTGGCCCTCGCACCGCTCTTGCAGCTGTGGCAATCCCCTTGTTTCTGCCCCCAACGTGTCTCAGCAGTCGGCAACAGAAAATAGGACGGAACTCCTTCTCCAGGTCCTGCGCTTCTCCCTGCGGGTGTGGAGAGGTTTGTCTCTGCTCCCCCGTCTCAGCAGTCGGCAGCAGAGAGGAGGACAGAACTCCTTCTACAGATACTCCACCTCTCTGTGCAGCTGCAGCACCCACTCATCTCCATCTTCTCTTGTCTCAGCATTAAGCAGACTCCAGGAGCTGACTCCAGTTAATCCGATCCTCCTCCAGACCCTGCGCTTTCTGCTTCCCAGCTCCACCGCTAGCTTCTTCCCGACATCAGCACAAGATAAGGGGGGTGTACTGTGATGTAAGAGCGGGTGGGGGACTTTTGACTTCTGATGGTGGTGAGACTCGACATCTGATGTAATGGAGGGTGGGGTGCTCTGGACATCAAGTTTTACAGATACAACTGACCCTTAGAGGGCAATCATAATGCTGATGTGGTCCGCAATGAAATTAACTTTGACACCCCTGATCTAGGGGATGGCTTTTTAAAATTGTGACAGGAAGTCAGCTAAATCTGGGAATGTAGTCACAGGAAGGAGATACATTTCCACCTGATTTAGAAAGTCCATTAATTAATTTAGGGTGTTGGCTACAGAGCTAGCCAGCAGGAAGTTGAAAGGCCTTCACCTGTTCAGAATGAGGGAGTTAAGGCTCTATAATTTGTTCAGAGAAAGTCCTATTGTTTGCTGCCTCCTGTCGCTGTGTGAGCTGGGAAGAGGAGGACAGACATACGTGTACCTCCCGACGCCGTGTGGGCATGGGAGAAGGACTGCTGCCGCCTGTCGCCGTGTGGGCTGGGAGAGGGGGACAGTCGGATGTGTGCCTCCCGACAAGCTGGTGAGCATGGGAGAAGACCCCCTACAGCGATGTGAAGCTAAGGAGGGTAACCACGAGTGAAGACGTCTCAAAGGTGAGAAGACAAAGTGTTCCATGTGAAGAGTGTGAAGAGCAAAGGGACCTGTTAAATGAACTGTGTTCAATGTGAAGAATCTGAAGAGTAAAGGATCCTGTTATAAATGAACATGTGCTGTGTGAAAGAAAACAAAGGGACATGTTAAATGGACAATGTTTGTGCTGTGTGAAAAGCAAACAAATGGACATTTGAGTGTCTGCTGTAAGATCAGCAGTGTCGGCCCAACAGTAGGTTGGAAAGACTTCTTAGGTAGGTTCCAGCGTGAGAAGGTAGCCGCCCACAGAGGCAAGGATTTATTTTGTCTTTTATTTTATTTTGGCTGTTTTGATGCTTGCAATTGTGTTAAGTAAATTGCATGAATAAATCAGTCTTGTTTTCAACCTCTAATCGGCTATCTCTGTGAAAACGCACCCCCAAAGGGGTCACCCATACGCCTACCACCGAGCTAATCCCTTACATATGGTGGAGGTATGCAGTGGGCATAAGCAGAGATCCCTGCAAGGAAGTGCAAATGTTTGATGAACTTTGTCTGGTGCATGAGATTGCACAATCTATGTGTGCAGGAGAGAAGATCCTGACAAAAAAAAAAAAGTGTTTTAAAGAGACAGGGGTCTCAAAATTTTTTGATGAACTTTGTTGTGTCTGGTGCAAGTGACTGCACAAACTGTGTGCGCAGGAAAAGAGATCTTGCAAGAGAGAGAAAAACTACATGTGTTAAAGAGACAGTGGTCTGAAAATTGTTTGCTGGACTGTGAAAAATTTGTTTGTGGAGTTATTGAAGATGGGGCGTTCAAAACGCCTGAAAAATGCAAAGATAGATGAAATGAGAGACCGGATTCTATGGATGGAGGGGATGTTGCCGTCTGAACCAGCCCCATCCATGCCTAAAGAGAGTCTACTAAAGAGGAAGGTTGTTGTCCCTAGCAACACTGATGAAACTGCTATGGAGACGCAGTGTGCTCAGATGAAAAGTAAACTCAAAATGGAGGAGATGTTGAAACATCTGATTATATCAAATGCAGCTCAACAGCAAGCAAATGCAGCTCAACAACAGGCAAATGCGGATTTTCAGCAGAGCTTTGCAGCTCAACAAAAGGCTCATCAAGAGAGCATGGCAGGCTGGAAACAGAGACGCCAGCAGCCAATGGAGGCCATCGGTTTGGAGGAAACCGAGTATGTGTGCAGGGCTGAGTTGGATGCCTTGCAACGGAAAATGGAAGAAAAGGAACAAGCCTTGGAATTGCTTAAAATGGAGCATAGAAACTTGCAGGAAATGAATGAACTACTCAAGTCTCATGTGTTACAGTGGGAAGAATCCACTGCTCTTCTTTTGGTCGAGTTGCAAAAACGCAGAGAGACTATAATGGAGAAAGATACCATCCTCATGGAAAAGGAAAGTGAAATTCAGACTTTGCAGAAGCAAAGTATGGCTGATATGTTGGAGTTGCGTAATCAGCTGGAAAAAAGTCTTCAGTCTTTGGGAGCTACAAAAATAGACCTGCAGGAGTCGCAGGAACAGAATGTCGCTCTGAAAACGACATTGTCTCTCAGCGACAACGAGAAAAGTGAAAGAGAGGCTAAATTACTGAGTACTGTGTATGAGCTCACTACTTTGAGCAATGTGGTAAATGAATGGCGTGCGGACTGTGAAAGTTGGAAAGGGGAAGCCCAACGTGTCCAGCAGCAGTTAAAGGAGAAAGAAGCCTGTGTGGCAGAATTACATTCTTATTCCCAGATGCTAGCCAATGAGGTGAAGGCTCTTATGCAGGGAAAAGGAGATTGTGAACATAAGAGGGAAAAAGTAGAGGCACAGCTTCTGGAATCGCAAGTCAAGGTGTCAGAAGGTGACCGATTGTGTGCTAAGCTGTCAGAGAAGGCAAACCGACTGCAGGTTGAGTTGGACAATGTTACAAATCAGCTTTCTCAAGCAGACAGCAAATCTAGAGAAATTGCGGAAGATTTTTCTATCTTGGAATCGCAGCTGCAAGACACGCAGGAACTCTTACAGGAAGAGAGGTGTCAAAGGCTGAGTTTTAGCACAAAGCTCAAACAAATGGAAGATGAGAAAAATGGCTTCCTGGAACAATTAAAAGAGGAGGCGGAAGCAAAGAAAAACCTATCAGAGCAAGTCGCAACATTGCAAGCTCAGATAGCGGATATGAAAAAACGCATGGAAGAAAGCGTTGGTTCATTACAGTGTGTTGAAGATGTGAAAAAGAAGTTTGATCAGATGCTTGGTGAAGAGAAGACTGTGTCTGCAAAATATGCAGAAGAACGCGCACGTGCAGAAACGGAGGTGCGTGATAACGAGACCAAAGCCCTGTTCTTGGCTCGCTCTTTGGAGGAAGCTCTAGAGTGTAAGGCTGAACTAGAAAGTGTTAAACAGCTGCGTACAGAAATGGAAGAATTGGTCAGCTCCAAGGATGATGTTGTGAAAAGCGTTCAGGAGCTAGAAAAGTCTAAGCGAGCCTTAGAACAGCAAGTAGAAGAGATGAAGATTCCGTTGCAGGAACTGGAAGAGGAATTCCAGGCAACAGAGGATCTGTCCCAAAGAGGGGATAGTGTGCCTGATGCAGTTTTTAAAAGGATCAGTGTTTTGGGGTCTGTCCTGAGTGAGCCTCAGAAATGTGACGACATGTGGCTTGAATCACCCCTTTGGAATAAACCGTTCCTTCAAAAACTTCAAGCATTGGAAAATGTATCATTAGAACTTCAGCAAACAAAGGAGCTGAGTAAGAAATGTGGTGATTTCTCAGTTCAGGCTGAAAACCTAGTGGAGAAAACTAAGGCTGTTGGTGAAAACGTGAAGCAAATGAATAAGTGCCTTTCAGGGAGTGTTTCCAAAATGGAACTGGTGAAAGACGGGTGGCAGAAGTTTGATCGTGATCTTGAGATGCATTCCATGTGGAATTCAGATAGAGAAAAAGAACTAGGTGACCTTGAGCGGTCAAATAGTTCAGCAGAAAGTGCATTGAAGAAACCTGTAAAAGAATGTGTTGCAGTTCCATGTTTCTTCACTGATGCAGAGAGGAGGTCTATAATGGATACCACCCAGATCGCTGGGTTCAACTGTGTTGTTGCCTTTGACCCCTATGTTGGTGGAAGGAAAGTTGATGATGTTCTGGTTGGCTTCTTCTGTGAAGAGTTTGGCAAGAAATATAAACTGAATATCAAATCAAATAGTAGGCCTTTACTGCGACTCGCTCAGGAGGGCGAAAAGTTTAAGAAGTTGATGAGTGCAAATGCTTCAGATCTGCCTATGAATATGAAATGTTTGGTGAATGATATTGATATCTCTGGGAAAAGGAACAGGGGTCACTTTGAAGAAATGTGTGACAGCCTGTTGTCTCAATTGGAAAATCCTCTGCACAGCATCTTAGAGCAAGCAAAGCTCAAGAAGGAAGATCATTCCCTTTTACAACAAAAAGTCAATGATTGTGTACAGATGTATGGAGAGGCAACTCAAGTCACAGAGGGATGTCAAGAGTCCCTACTTGGAACAAAGCTTAGTGAAGCAAAGGTTCTCAAAGTTTTGTGGAAAACATTTATGGATTGCAGAGAGAGGCGTCTTAAGAATGTTGAAGACATTAAGACTAGCCCAATTGAGTTGCCTATGGATCACGGTCCTCCATGGTGGATTGGACAGACGGTTATGAGGGACAAGCTGTCTGACATTTATGAGAAAGCTGTCAATGAAGATGACAGAAACGAGAAGGAGCAAAATGATGCCAAAAATGCAGTTGAAGAATGTGTATATGAGATGAGAGACAAACTGTGTGGCATTTATGAGAAATCCGTCAATGAAGATGACAAAACAGTTTCATCCGGAAGCTTGAGGATAATAGGAGGCTTATCAGTGAGTCAGCAGTGCCTGACACATGCGTGCCTGGAAATATGTGTCCCAACCCTAGGGTTGAAACAAGAGGGGGGGGTATGTGACAGGAAGTCAGCTAAATCTGGGAATGTAGTCACAGGAAGGAGATACATTTCCACCTGATTTAGAAAGTCCATTAATTAATTTAGGGTGTTGGCTACAGAGCTAGCCAGCAGGAAGTTGAAAGGCCTTCACCTGTTCAGAATGAGGGAGTTAAGGCTCTATAATTTGTTCAGAGAAAGTCCTATTGTTTGCTGCCTCCTGTCGCTGTGTGAGCTGGGAAGAGGAGGACAGACATACGTGTACCTCCCGACGCCGTGTGGGCATGGGAGAAGGACTGCTGCCGCCTGTCGCCGTGTGGGCTGGGAGAGGGGGACAGTCGGATGTGTGCCTCCCGACAAGCTGGTGAGCATGGGAGAAGACCCCCTACAGCGATGTGAAGCTAAGGAGGGTAACCACGAGTGAAGACGTCTCAAAGGTGAGAAGACAAAGTGTTCCATGTGAAGAGTGTGAAGAGCAAAGGGACCTGTTAAATGAACTGTGTTCAATGTGAAGAATCTGAAGAGTAAAGGATCCTGTTATAAATGAACATGTGCTGTGTGAAAGAAAACAAAGGGACATGTTAAATGGACAATGTTTGTGCTGTGTGAAAAGCAAACAAATGGACATTTGAGTGTCTGCTGTAAGATCAGCAGTGTCGGCCCAACAGTAGGTTGGAAAGACTTCTTAGGTAGGTTCCAGCGTGAGAAGGTAGCCGCCCACAGAGGCAAGGATTTATTTTGTCTTTTATTTTATTTTGGCTGTTTTGATGCTTGCAATTGTGTTAAGTAAATTGCATGAATAAATCAGTCTTGTTTTCAACCTCTAATCGGCTATCTCTGTGAAAACGCACCCCCAAAGGGGTCACCCATACGCCTACCACCGAGCTAATCCCTTACAAAATGTATTGCTGAAAAACCTGAAACAGGAGAGGGGCTTAGGGGTTTCAGGATACTCGAAAAAGATAATAGCAATTAGTGGAAGGACAAGCTTCTTAGTAGAAAATCCTTATAGTAGCAGGCACACACTACAGTCCCAAATCAGGTCTTACAGTGTCTCAGGAGCTGCCACCCAGCATTCACTGGTAGATCCACAGTGAGGGAGGTAAAAGATCCTCCACACCAAGACTTCAGGACAGTACCCTCCAGCCTAATCCACTAGCAATCTTCTCCAAGCCCTCAGCCCAGCTCCCGCCACCCCAGGAGACCTGGAACCCTCTTTGCAGAGGAAAGAACACTCTGGAAAAGCCTTCCAAACATTTATCACCTCACCAGCCACCTTCTGGACACCTCCTTACAGAAATTGGACGGGGCATAATAAATATACTGGTCATTTGACTCTCTCTGCCCTATATTCTGGAAGCTTCTTCCAGAAGTAGCTGAGAAAAGTCCCAGCTAGGAAACCCTAAACAGACAAAAAAAAATCACTGCTCCACTGGCCACAGTGAACACAAAAACGAAGTTTTAACCTAGCAGTTGGCATACCTCAAAAGTTCTAACCCCTTCTCCCTCCATACTTTCTATCCCCTCTGTATCTCCTTTTCTACTACTCTCCATGTACATCTTTTATATCCTTTCTCCTCCTCTTTCCCTTGGTCTCTCCTACTTCGATTCCACTGAAGACCAGGATAAGGTTGGGTTGTAGTGTTAGGATTACATGCAAACATCCTGCTGTAGGGAGGCCAGGTGGTGAACCAATATGGAGCAAAGAGAAAATCAATCAAGGATTAAGAATAATGATCAAGAAGGACCTAGGTAGGGACTGGGGATGGCAGGGGTCAGAAACATGAGCCACGTCTTCCATCCCTTCCCATTTCTGATAGTATTGAATGTTTACTTAGGTAGGATGTGCCCAAATGACCTGTGGAGCTTTTTGTCCTGGTAGTAAATCAGACAAGTAAAGGATGATGAGCCAGAGGAGCCACACCCTTGTTATTCAGGTTAAGTCTAGAGCTGTAAAAACAGTGGCTGACCAGGGTTAAGGGCTCCAAAATAAGGGGGGGGGGGAGAGGGGCAGACAGAGGAAGGGAGGTCAGCAGGGCAGTGTACAGGGGGTCAGTAGGGCAGAGGATAGGATCAACAGTTTGAAGGGCAGTGTAAAGAGACCATTAGTATACAGGGCAGTGTATAGGGGTTATTAGTTTGTAGGGCAGTGTACGGACTAAGTCATTAGTTTGTAGGGCAGTGTACGGAGGTCATTAGTTTGTAGGGCAGTGTATGGAGGTCATTCATTTGTAGGGCAGTGTACGGAGGTCATTAGTTTGTAGGGCTGTGTACGGAGGTCATTAGTTTGCAGGGCAGTGTCTGGAGGTCATTCGTTTGTAGGGCAGTGTACGGAGGTCATTAGTTTGTAGGGCAGTGTACAGAGGTCATTAGTTTGTAGGGCAGAGTATGGAGGTCATTAGTTTGTAGGGCATTGTGCGGAGGTCATTCATTTGGGCAGGGCAGAGGACAGGGGTCACTTATGGAAGGGCAGAGGACAGGGGTCACTGCTGGCTGGGCACTCAACAGATTTCCTTCTCCCACCCCTGCACTGTACGCAGTCTCAGCAAAAGCAGCAGAGCTCCTCCTCCCCCAAAAAGCATAGCTGAGATCAGTATAGTGTCCAACAAGGACAGTATAGTGTGAGGGTACGGCAGTATAGTGTCTGACTAGGGCAGAAAAGTATCAGATTATGCAGTATAGTGTCATATTATGGAGGTATAGTGTCATATTATGGAGGTATAGTGCCATATTAGGGTGGTATAGTGTCAGATAAGGGCAGTATAATGTCGGATTAGGGTGGTATAGTGTCGGATTAGGGTGGTATAGTGTCGGATTAGGGTAGTATAATGTCAGATTAAGGTAGTATAGTGTCAGATAAGGGTAGCATAGTGTCGGATTAGGGTGGTATAGTGTCGGATTAGGGTAGTATAGTGTCACATTAAGGTAGTATAGTGGCAGGTTAGGGTAGTACAGTGCCAGGTTAGGGCGGTATTGTAGCAGGTTTGGATAGTGTAGTGTCAGATTAGGGTAGTATAGTGGCAGATTAGGGTAGTATAGTGTCAGATCAGGATAGTATAGTGTCGGATAAGGGTAGTATAGTGTCGGATAAGGGTAGTAGAGTGGCAGGTAAGGGCAGTATAGTAACAGGTTAGGGTAGTATAGTAGCTGGTAAGGGGAGTATAGTTTCAGATTAGGGTAGTAAGGCAGGTTAGGGTAGTATAGTGGCAGGTTAGGGCAGTATAGTAGCAGGTTAGGGTAGTATAGTGTCAAATGAATATAGTTTAGCTGCAGGTTAGGGTAGTATAATGTTTAATTAGGGTAGCATAGTGGCAGGTTAGGGTAGTATATTGTTGGATTAGGATAGTATAGTGTCAGATTAGGGTAGTACAGTGGCAGGTCAGGGCAGTATAGCAGCAGGTTAGGGTAGTACAGTGGCATGCTAGGGTATTATAGTGTTGGATTAGGGTAGCATAGTGGCAGGTTAGGGTAGTAAAGTGTTGGATAAGGGTAGTATAGTGTCAGATTAGGGAAGTATAGTGCCAGGTCAGGGCAGTATAGTAGCAGGTTAGGGTAGTATAATGTCAGATTAGGGTAGTATAGTGGCAAATTGGGGTAGTATAGTGGCAGGTTAGGGTAGTAAAATGGCAGATTAGGGTAGCATATTATATTTACTAGTACATTTACAAAGCTGCAAGGAGAGGGAAAGTAGCAGTATGAAGAGCGTTTGTGGTGGAGGGGGGAAGAGGATGGCTTTAGGGGGGCACAACTAAAATCTGAGGGGGGTATAGCCCACCAAAGATCCTTAGACCCTAGATCCGGCCATGTCTACCAAAAGCCTAAAGAAAATGCAGGCATGTGTAATGTACAACATAATGTAGAAAGTTGAGGGGTCAAGAGTATGTAATGTACAACATAATGTATAGAGTGTAGGCGACAGGAGTATGTAATGTTCAACATAATGTATGGAGTGTAGGGGGCAGAAGTATGTAATGTACAACATAATGTATAGAGTGTAGGGGACAGGAGTATGTAATGTACAACATAATGTATAGAGTGTAGGCGGCAGGAGTATGTAATGTACAACATAATGTATAGAGTGTAGGGGGCAGAAGTATGTAATGTACAACATAATGTATAGAGTGTAGGCGGCAGGAGTATGTAATGTTCAACATAATGTATAGAGTGTAGGGGGCAGAAGTATGTAATGTACAACATAATGTATAGAGTGTAGGGGACAGGAGTATGTAATGTACAACATAATGTATAGAGTGTAGGCGGCAGGAGTATGTAATGTACAACATAATGTATAGAGTGTAGGGGGCAGAAGTATGTAATGTACAACATAATGTATAGAGTGTAGGGGGCAGGAGTATGAAATGTACAACATCGTTTGTAAAGTGTGGAGGTCTGGAGTACTGTATGTAATACTACAATATATTGTGTAGAGTTCAATGGTCATGAAAATGTAATGTACAACATTATTTACAGAGTGCAATGGTAGGGAGTATGCAATGTAATAGCACAGGGGTCAGGAGTATGTAATGTACAGCATAATGTATAGAGTGCAGAGATCAGAGGAAATTAATGTACAATATAATGTATAGGGTGCAGGAGTCAGGAACTCCTAGTTGAGTGCCTGTTATGCTGATTCTGTGAATTTTTAGCCAAGTAGCAGTAGAGTCAAAGGTTCTTATCTGTGTAATAGTTCTCGGATAGAGACTGAAATTATTAGAGTCAAAGGATTAGCATGACAGCTGGACAACTAGTGCTTGCAGTATACCAGTCTCGTGAAAGGTTGGCAGCTGTAAAGTGAAAAGAATCTGCTCTGGTGTCTATGCAGTAATCTTAGTAGACATTCTCCGCAGTATCCCTTCATCTTTCCCCAAATGTTTCCTAGCTCATATCATGCAGTCTCCGCTACCTGTGGACTCTCTGCCAGATTCCCCGTTATTGTCCACTCTGAATATTCCCGCAGTCATGCCGATGAATGGCCCATTTATTTCAGAATTATCATAAGTCAACACAGCGGCCTTCCTGCGCAGCCATTGCAGCATATAAAGTAGATAGTGAAGAATTTGATTTCTTGCAATCCCCAAAGGGTGAAACCATGACTATGCTGCCAGCAATTCTCAGGAATTCTGTGACACATTATCACCTGGTGGAAGGACACCCAATGCCTGAACCTGCTGAATGTTATACAAAATATATTGCAGCTACTGTCCCCTTCACTGGAAGCAATCATATTCAGGTTCAGCCTGGGGGTCATTCTGGGAAACCATATGGGGCATTATATGCTATGTGGTTGCCCTCTGCTGGATAGTATTGGGCACAACACAACATTATTCTGAAGAGTAAGCCAGAGCAGACGACAAAGAGCAATTTGGGCTATATCTCATTATCAGAATAATAGATAGAACCCAGAAGCAGCAGCCATGACAGTTCAGCATCTTTATTCTAATGAAAGAGATTATGGAAAATACAATGGTGACAACCATGATTGCTCTGCAATTGTATCCCCCTTGCTATAGTGAAATGTATGTAATGAGGCTTTATATACATCCACTATATTACCAAAAGTTTTGGGACGCCTGCCTTTACACACATGAACTTTAATGGCATCCCAGTCTTAGTCCACAGGGTTCAATAATGAGTTGGCCCACCCTTTGCAGCTATAACAGTTCTTCTGGAAAGGCTGTCCACAAGGCTCAGTAGTGTGTCTATAGGAATGTTTGACCTTTCTTCCACAAGTGCATTTGTGAGGTCAGGCACTGATGTGGACGAGAAGGCCTGGCTCGCAGTCTCTGCTCTAATTCATCCCAAAGATGTTATATCGGGTTGAAGTCAGAACTCTGTCTTTCAAGTTCCTCCACCACAAACTCGCTCATCCATGTACCTTGATTTGCGCACTGGTCCAAATCATTTTGGACCAGTGCACAGTAATTTTGGTGTGGGGTTTTCTGTTTTTCAGAGGTTGGGCTTGGCCCCTTAGTTCCAGTGAAGGGAACTCTTAAGGCGTCAGCATACCAAAACATTTTGGACAATTTCATGCTCCTAACTTTGTGGGAACAGTTTGCGGATGTTCCAACATGACTGTGCACCAGTGCTCAAAGCAAGGTCCATAAAGACATGGATGAGTGAGTTTGGGGTGGAGGAACTGAGTCCTAACCTGAACCCGATAGAACACCTTTGAGACGAATTAGAGCGCAGACTGTGAGCCAGGCCTTCTCATCCAACATAAGTGCCCAATAGACACACTCCTAAACCTTGTGGACAGCCTTCCCAGAACAGTTGAAGCTGTTATAGCTGCAAAGGGTGGGCCAACTCAATATTGAACCCTACGGACAGACTGAGATGCAATAAAAGTTCATGTACGTGTAAAGGCAGGTGTCCCAATACTTTTGGTAATGTGTGTATATACATATACAGTATATATATATATATATATATATATATATATATATATATTCACCTATAGTTGCTGTCTCTGTATCGGAGAGTACAGTGACCATTCCTGCTGAATAACTGCTTCTCATATACTTACAATGAGTGGAACAGTAAAGCACAATCACTGTGCAGCACTACTGAGCAGAAAGCTGATTTTTCATATGGCATGAGATATGACTGCCTTCACATACAAAATAAGTATTAACACACTGTATAAAACTGTCACTAACGGATGAGATTTTTAAGATATTAGGCTGAAGACATGAATACCTAAAAAAAAAATACCTAAAAAAAGTAAACATGCCCCCATCAGTACTGCCATCCTTTAAAGAGGAAGTAAACCCTCCTCAAAAAATTGAAAAAAAAAAAAAAACCCGTAAGACAAAGGCATAATGAGCTAGTATGCATCGCATACTAGCTCATTATTAAATACTTACCCTAAAACGAAGACCCCGCAGTGCCGCCTGTCCCGCAGTGCCGACATGTTTGGCCGTCCTGCTTCCTGGTTCGCGTCCTCCGGCCATCTGAGGCGCGATTATGTCAGGCACGGGTGTCCGTTCCTTCAGGGCGCCTGCTCCAATGACGTCATCGGCTGCATTAAAAGTAAATATCTCCTAAACGGTGCAAGTTTAGGAAATATTTACAGTACCTATAGGTAAGCCTTATTAAAGGCTTACGTATAGGTACACGTTCAAAGAGAGGGTTTCCAACCTCTTTAAGATCCCCCTACTGATCTTCAGAACTCTAATGATCTAAAAATATCCACTGTAGTCACAGTTGTCTTTATTCATGGGGATGGAGCTATGTATTCTGTATTGTATGATATGTCAGCTCTATACACCGATCAGCCATAGCCTTATGACCACCCACCTAATATTGAGTAATTGCCCCTTTTTCTCCCAAAAGAGAAATGACCTATCGAGGCATGGACACCACTAGACCTCTGAAGGTATGCTGTGGTATCTGGCACCAAGCTGTTAGGAGCAGGAACTTTCATTCTTGTAGGTTGCATGGTGGGGCCTCCATGGATCAGACTTGTTTTACCAGCACATCAATTGGATTGAGATCTGGAAAATTTGGAGGCCAAGTCAACACATGGAACTGGTTGTTCTGTTCCTCAAACGATTCTTTTTGTGGTATGATGTGTATATCTGATTGTGTTTAGGACCACTGTTCTGGTGGAAGTTGGAACTCCACGGCAGACTGAAACTGGTTTTCCTGTAAATTTGCACTTTGTTTTGTCTCCACCCATCTAGTCTTCAACCCTGACCATTTTCCCTGACAATAAAAAGCATGTTGGCATCAAGATATCACCACCACCATGGTTCACAGTGGTGATGATGTTCTTTGGGGGGGGGGTGAGTGGTTATGGACTTTAGCTGCATATGCATCTTGGCTTGACAACAAGTTTGGCTTTGGCCTCACCTGACTAGAAAATCTTTTGTATGGATTTGCTGTATCTCCTACATGCCTTTTGGCAAACTCAATATATGATTTATCAAGATATTACTCAAATTATTATTTATATGGGTGGTGATTTTAGCAGTATTTTTTGTTTCAATCACTTTTCCATAAAATCCAGTGTTGTGGAGCGGCCAGGTTATGGGTATCCAAGGGACTGATTCTTCCGTCTCAGCAGGTTCTATAGAGTTACCTTTGGCCTTTTGGTTGCTTCTATCTTGTCCTCCTTAACCAATAACTGAGTTTTGGTGGATTGCCTTCTCTAGGTAGAGCTACAGTTGTGCCATTTTCATATTGTATGAATGATTGGTTTAATTAGGGCTGTTCAGAGTTTGGGATGTTCTTTATAACAGTGCCCTGATTGATGCTCGAACTTTATACTGGACTTGTTCTAATAATTCCTGGTCCCCATGATGCCCTCAATATAGGTATGTTCTCCAGCAAATTCTAAAGTTATCAACAGACAGGCATGGTTATCTTGAGGTCAGGTGACACTTAAATTACAGAAGGTAGCTTCTGAAAACAATTGATTGCATGGGAGCTTATTTAAGGCTCACCATACATTTTACAATTCGACCTTACCATTTCTGAACAACCAAATTTAGGTTTACCAAATCTATGTTATATGAGGACCAGCCTGATCTAACCAATCAATTTGTATCCTATCAAACAGGCTCTTGCACTACATCTCTTGCACTACATACTTGTTGGTACATCAAAACAAAATTGTACAATCAGAATGTAACGTGTGGGGTGGGCTTAAGGGTTGGGGATATTGGGGGTAGGAGTGATTACCTTTTTTTGTCAGTATTTATGTGTAGATAACCTGGAAGATGTTTTTCGAGTTCAAAATCATAAACCATGTAGCCAGGTTCCGGGCTACAGCAGCATGGATATGGAGACAAACCTTTTATTCTTATCTTCCTCTTCTAAGATACTGATGTTATGCTGCACCATACTTCTCTGGCCAGCAGGGGAGTGCTAAAGCCAAGCAAGCCCATAGACTTCCATGCAGAGCGCTGGGATGCCTGGGAGGTATTGTTTGAGATGGCAGCCATATAATAAGGCCAATTGACTCCTTACACTACAGATCCCAATAGGCACTGTGCAGTAGGAGGAGTGAAAGATGATTTTTTTTTAAATTAAACTGCTTGGGAAAGTTCTTCTCTGGGTACTGAGGGGGTTAGAGACAGAGCATTTCTGTCTGAATATATGCCTGCCAGGGGGAGACCAAATCAGTGGAGATCTAAGACTGGGAGTGAGGACACGTGGGGGCAACCCAACACCGCCCACATCACCTGTACCGCTGCCTCTGGGAGACTGGAGCATGCACTTACCCTCTGCTTCCTCTTTGGGGAGAGACCGAGGGCCCCCCTCTACGACAGCAAGAGGTCACTATGGAATCCTGGAGACTGGTGAGAGAGCTATTTGCACATTGCAGGAACTGAGCCACTGAAAGCAGGACACCAAGTGTACCCAAATCAAACTGTACCCATACTCTATACCACACATTTTTTCCAAACGTAGACTGGACTATATTGAACTTTTACTGCATCTGAACCACATCTACCTTGCACCTGTGTCTAAACTATACACACCTATACTGCATGCAGGTTAACTGGGACTGTAGTAAGTAAACCAATGCTCTTAAAAGGCCCCAGCAAGTCCACTTTGTTCCCCTGCTACCAACCACTCCAACCCCCCACCCAACCCCACACATCCTCCTTTTTTTTGGACAGTACATACACAATCGGTCTAGGACTAGCATTGCTGCCATAAATGTGCTCTGGCTGGCAGCATATGTCCAGCACTCAGTAGAATAAGTTTTACTACTGCTCACCACTGCACTTGAGGTGGCCTTGCTACTGTTAATGCTGAATTAGACCCCAAGCCTCATCTTATGCCTAGTCCTTACTGTTAATCAATCACTTTGTAAACCAAATTGTGTTATTACCATTGTTAATCCGTGTTACAGTGCCTTGCGAAAGTTTTCGCCCCCCCCTCCCCCCCTTGAACTTTTCGACCTTTTGCCACATTTCAGGCTTAAAACATAAAGATATAAAACTATAATTTTTTGTGAAGAATCAATAACAAGTGGGACACAGTCATGAAGTGGAACAAAATTTATTGGATATTTCAAACTTTTTTAACAAATAAAAAACTAAAAAATTGGGCGTGCAAAATTATTCAGCCCCTTTACTTTCAGTGCAGCAAACTCTCTCCAGAAGTTCAGTGAGGATCTCTGAATGATCCAATGTTGACCTAAATGACTAATGATGATAAATAGAATCCACCTGTGTGTAATCAAGTCTCCGTATAAATGCACCTGCTCTGTGATAGTCTCAGAGGTCCGTTTAAAGCGCAGAGAGCATCATGAAGAACAAGGAACACACCAGGCAGGTCCGAGATACTGTTGTGGAGAAGTTTAAAGCTGGATTTGGATTCAAAAAGATTTCCCAAGCTTTAAACATCCCAAGGAGCACTGTGCAAGCGATAATATTGAAATGGAAGGAGTATCAGACCATTGCAAATCTACGAAGACCTGGCCGTCCCTCTAAACTTTCAGCTCATACAAGGAGAAGACTGATCAGAGATGCTGCCAAGAGGCCCATGATCACTCTGGATGAACTGCAGAGATCTACAGCTGAGGTGGGAGACTCTGTCCATAGGACAACAATCAGTCGTATACTGCACAAATCTGGCCTTTATGGAAGAGTGGCAAGAAGAAAGCCATTTCTTAAAGATATCCATAAAAAGTGTCGTTTAAAGTTTGCCACAAGCCACCTGGGAGACACCAAACATGTGGAAGAAGGTGCTCTGGTCAGATGAAACCAAAATCAAACTTTTTGGCAACAATGCAAAACGTTATGTTTGGCGTAAAACAAGCAACACAGCTCCTTACCCTGAACACACCATCCCCACTGTCAAACATGGTGGTGGTGGTGGCAGCATCATGGTTTGGGCCTGCTTTTCTTCAGCAGGGACAGGGAAGATGGTTAAAATTGATGGGAAGATGGATGGAGCCAAATACAGGACCATTCTGGAAGAAAACCTGATGGAGTCTGCAAAAGACCTGAGACTGGGACGGAGATTTGTCTTCCAACAAGACAATGATCCAAAACATAAAGCAAAATCTACAATGGAATGGTTCACAAATAAACATATCCAGGTGTTAGAATGGCCAAGTCAAAGTCCAGACCTGAATCCAATCGAGAATCTGTGGAAAGAACTGAAAACTGCTGTTCACAAACGCTCTCCATCCAACCTCACTGAGCTCGAGCTGTTTTGCAAGGAGGAATGGGCAAAAAATTCAGTCTCTCGATGTGCCAAACTGATAGAGACATACCCCAAGCGACTTACAGCTGTAATCGCAGCAAAAGGTGGCGCTACAAAGTATTAACTTAAGGGGGCTGAATAATTTTGCACGCCCAATTTTCAGTTTTTTATTTGTTAAAAAAGTTTGAAATATCCAATAAATTTCGTTCCACTTCATGATTGTGTCCCACTTGTTGATTCTTCACAAAAAATTACAGTTTTATTTCTTTATGTTTGAAGCCTGAAATGTGGCAAAAGGTCAAAAAGTTCAAGGGGGCTGAATACTTTCGCAAGGCACTGTATACTTGCCTAATTACCATCCATATTGGGTGACAATATAATAGGTTTGCCTTTACTACCTGGCTTGGTGCTTGATTTCTTTTCCACTTGGTACTAAGTATTACTTTCAGTGATTTTCTGTGATATTGTATGCTTGTCCATTCAACAAGGTGTGTTAGAAGGGCTGAGGGTGATGAGGCTCCACTAATGGGCACTGATGAGGCTGCACCGATAAGCCTCACTGATGAGGTGGCACTGATGCACACTGATAAGCTACACTAATTGGTACTGATGGGGCTGCACTGATAATCAGGGTAAACAATGTACTCACTGTGCCCTGTCGATAACAGAGGAGAGTTGATATCCGGACTTGTCGGTTATCGACTCTCCTTTCCCTACACAGACAGTGTGCGAGGAAACGAATGCCGATAACCAGCAAGTCTGTTTACATGTAGCTAGCTGTGATTGCACACAGCTGATCACATGGTAAAGGGCAGCTGTGATTGACCCTTTACCCTGATCTTAGAACAGCTGTGTCCAAAGGAAACAGCGGTCACAGAGCACGCCCCAGGGGGGCACGGGAGACATGCACATGGGAGGATGTCCATGCTGTAGCCTTCTGTTGGCTATAGCATGGTCAGGAACCAGTTAAAGGGGTATTATACCCCAAACAGAAATGTAATATATTGCGTTTACCATCCCCTAAATGTGTTGGCTGCTTTTCTATTTGTGAGGCTTTGTTCACCCTGTGATCCAGCCAGTAGCACAATCCGTTCTTGGGGGGGTTCTCATTGTGGATGGTCATGGAGGAGCAATGGGGACTCCCTTGGACAGCAGCATTTTCAGTCTGTTGAGAAGATAGTGTTAGATGGCTTAGAAGATTTAGAGTGAATTGACCATCAAATTAAAGTTGAATTCCAGCTAACACTTTGTAAGCAGTAACAGCAATAGTTTTTCTACTTCTGGAATAAAGGTTTTAAATAACACACTGGCTGGATCACAAGGTGAAAAGGAAAGAAAGCTAAAAGAAAAAAGAAAACAAATTCATCCCCCCATCTTAACCACTTTACCACCGGAGGATTTTGCTGTCTTACGTCTGGGCCACTTTTTGCGATTCGGCACTGTGCAACTTTAACTGACAATTGCGCGGTCATGCGACGCCGTACCCAAACAAAATTGACGTCCTTTTTTTCCCACCAACAGTGCTTTCTTTTGGTGGTATTTGATCACCTGTGCGATTTTTACTTTTTGCACTATAAACAAAAAAATAGCGACAATTTTGAAAAAATAACAATATTTTTCACATTTTTTTATATGAAATTCCCCCCAAAAAAATGTAAAAATCAAAATTTTTTATCATTTTAGGCCAATTTGTTTTCTGCTACATATGTTTGGTAAAAAAAAATCGCAATAAGCGAATTTTGATTGGTTTGCGCAAAAGTTATTGCGTTTACTAACTAAGGGAAAGATTTCTGTCATTTTTGGTGTTTTTTTTTTTTTTAACGAGTAATGGCGGCGATCTGCGATTTTTTTTTCGGGACTGCGACATTGCGGCGGACAGATCGGACCCTTGACATTTTTGACACTTTTGGGGGTACCAGTGACATTACTACAGTAATCAGTGCTATAAATATGCACTGTTACTGTAAAAATGACACTGGCAGGGAAGGGGTTAATTTTTATTGGTGATCAAGGGGTTAATGTATGCCTGGTGCTTACTAACGTGTGTGGGGGGAGGTGACTGAGTGACACAGGGACAGATCGCAGGTTTAGCTATGCTGAACCCTGCAATCTGTCACTGCCTGTCACTTAGGAGATGCGCCCGCTTTGTTTACACAAGCGGGCGGATCTCCACACTCGATTCCCCGACGATCGCCGCCGCTCCTCCCCTGGCCCGACTCCCGCTGTGACTGAATACAGCGGGAGCGAGCCGAGAGAGGGGAATGTCTGGCGACGTAGGTCTACGTCGCCAGACGTTATCGAGTCACTTTGCCGCAGTAGAGCTCTAGTGAGCAGCGGTAAAGTGGTAAAGCGCTGTTTTTTTTTTTTTTTAAATCCTGCATGGTAAAGCCATAATGTGCTAGTATGCATCGTATACTAGCACATTATGTGAATCTTACCTTAGAACGAAACCATCCAGCTGTGCGCTGTCACTGCTAAAGACCCTTCTTTCTTCACCCGTCTGCCTTCCAGGTTCACGGACTCCAGCTGTGTGAGTAGCTGGAGCTGCGATGACATCACTCATTTGCATGCACGTGGGAGCCGCCATTCACGGCACAGTGTGCCATTCCTTCAGAGCGCATGCGCTGGTGATGTCACTGGCTGCATCAAAAATAAATATCCCCTTATCAGTGCAGGTTTAGGAGATATTTACTGTACCTATAGGTAAGCCTTATTATACAGTAGACTTACTTATAGGTAAAAGTCATGCATGGGTGTTTACACTGTTCATTCACAAATTGAAGCATAGTAAACACAGTTTACTATGCTTCAGCTATGAATGAACACAGTGAGTGTGTTCACTGTGCTCATTTAGAAATGGAGGGGGACGGGTAAATTACATATTTACTAGCCCCTGCCCCGCTCTCCATTTTAAAACTTCCCCCAGAGCAGCCGTGGGGAAAGGAGAGGAGGGGAGGGAAGCCAGCATCACTGCTGGGGTTACAGGTGCAACACGGGGGGGGGGGGACCTGGGCATAGGGGTAATCCGCACGTAGTGATTGGGGTGTACCCAGACAGACCCGGCACACCCCCTGATAAATGGAGTTTCAAATGACAATTCTTAGGAAAAGTCTTAGGATAATTTGCACGAAAGTTCTCTGAATATTCTCAGAACGTAGTTTGTCATTCGAAAGATTTTGTTTTGATTTTAACCTTTGATCTGGGATTGAATGGATTTTACTCAATGAAAGCCACATACACTGTTAAAAATGTGTCAGTTGGAGAAGATTTTCCATCCTGCTCCTTCAAAATTTCTTGTCACTGCAGTCGAAAACGAACATCGTTTGACCCACTAAAGAACAGAAAAACAAATGAGCTTTCTTAGAACCTTCTTTTCCCAATAAAATTCTACCAATCTATGGTCAGCTTAAAGATTGATAAACTGTGTATATCAGGCCACTGAGAATCACTTTGGATCATTTTTTGGGACGAGGCCCCACCCACCTCCCAACACTCCCTTACCTTCACTCCAATTTGAAAAGAAAGACTCTTTCACAGTTTTTGCACTTTTGTTTTGGACTGAATGTACATGATTTTTTAAATCTGGTCACCATCCATGTACCTTTTGAACACTTGTTTCATTATTTGTTAGCGCACTTTGGTAATGTTTTCCATATTGCCATCTTCTCACGTCTAATTCCAATTTCAGTGCTGCTTTCACTTCACTTCTCATCACTTCAGGACTGCGCACTTATTTTCTTTCACAATAAATATATAAATGAAAGCAATTTTTATTTATCAACAGATGTGCATTTTATTTTTACATTGCATTGTGGATTGTCATCAGATAAGACATTTTTTTATTGTTCAGCTTTCTGCTAATTGTATTCTTTCTGTCCTGTTACAGTCCAGTGACGTTACAGAACACAGGTAAATATCTGACAGGGGTTCTAACCTTCCCTACTCTACTAAAGAAAACTTTTTATTTCTGTTTTTGTTGCAGACTTGACCTCACTTCCTGTATGGTAAAATGTTGTCACCAGGACAGGAAGTAAAAAGAAATATCCCTATTTGAGTCCCGAATAGCATTAAAAATCTAACAGGGGTTCTGATCCCTCTCTCCTCCATCCTAAAATTTTGGCACATTACCTACAAACTTTTCAGACAATTTTATAGCAGTCTTATAGCATCTTGTACAAAATCCGTTATCGCTAAGATGCAGAATACTGTGCGTGACCCCCACGCATATCGAAGAATGTCTGCGATCACAATGAACGCTGGGCCTGTTCTTCATCACTTGTACCGGTGTCACCCCCCACACTAAACAGCATGTCACCTCCTTCCTGGCTCATTATTTTCCCTGATGTAAATGTTTGTCTTAGCCGGTCCTCTTCCTGAGCTGTTCCCTGGCCGCAGTTCTGTGTGATAATTCTGCTACAAGCCTTCAGAAGAATGCCAGTGCTTAGTGCCAAGCGGAGAGTCTGCCATCTCCCAGCCAGAGCCGTGCGCTTTATTCGCAGCGGCGATATATCTGGAAATTCCTGTTTCCATTGTTCCATGGCCCAGGGCCAAGAGCCGCTTCGCTGCCGAGTCGTGGCCAATAAAAACGCTGCTTCTGCTTTTCAGAGTGGGAAACGGCCGTCATGCCGGTGATTTATAACGGTCTTGTCAGGGCCAAACATGAACGCCGAGTACAGGAGGAGGTTAAATCTGGATTATCCCGATTGTTTTTCCCACCATCAGAAGTCTTGTTGTATTTGGCCGCCCATGGAAGAATGTCCAAGTCTCTGCAACGATCGTAGAGCGCGTTTTCTGTGCCAAACTGATCACATTTCTCATGCTAGCAAAATGGGATTTAACATTTTTATTCCTCAACTGTGTCCAACTCCAACACGATCTGGAGCGTCACTAAAGCCAAATTCCCCCTCCAGATGTGCTGATACATGCAGAGTGAGAAAGGCTGTACAAAGGGGAACGTATTTCATTGTCATATGGAATGATATCAATTATAGCAGCCAATTACATCCCAGTTATTAAATGTAACATCTGGAGAGCGGTGATGTCAATACTGTATAATATAACTTATATTTTGTGAGTGGTGATATCACTCCTGTATAATATAACTTATATCTGGAGAGTGGTGATGTCACTCCTGTATAATATAACTTATATCTGGAGAGTGGTGATGTCACTCCTGTATAATATAACTTATATCTGGAGAGTGGTGATGTCACTCCTGTCTAATATAACTTACAGTGGGTACGGAAAGTATTCAGACCCCCTTAAATTTTTCACTCTTTGTTATATTGCAGCCATTTGCTAAAATCATTTAGGTTCATTCTTCTTCCTCATGAATGTACACATAGCACCCCATACTGACAGAAAAACACAGACTTGTTGACATTGTTGCAGATTTATTAAAAAAGAAAAACTGAAATATCACATGGTCCTAAGTATTCAGACCCTTTGCTCAGTATTTAGTAGAAGCCCCCTTTTTATCTAATACAGCCAGGAGTCTTTTTGGGAAAGATGCAACAAGTCTTTCACACCTGGATTTGGGGATCCTCTGCCATTCCTCCTTGCAGATCCTCTCCAGTTCTGTCAGGTTGGATGGTAAACGTTGGTGGACAGCCATTTTTAGGTCTCTCCGGAGATGCTCAATTGGGTTTAAGTCAGGGCTCTGGCTGGGCCATTCAAGAACAGTCACGGAGTTGTTGTGAAGCCACTCCTTCGTTATTTTAGCTGTGTGCTTAGGGTCATTGTCTTGTTGGAAGGTAAACCTTCGGCCCAGTCTGAGGTCCAGAGCACTCTGGAGAAGGTTTTTGTCCAGGATATCCCTGTACTTGGCCGCATTCATCTTTCCCTCGATTGCAACCAGTCGTCCTGTCCCTGCAGCTGAAAAACACCCCCACAGCATGATGCTGCCACCACCATGCTTCACTGGTGGGACTGTATTGGACAGGTGATGAGCAGTGCCTGGTTTTCTCCACACATACCGCTTAGAATTAAGGCCAAAAAGTTCTATTTTGGTCTCATCAGACCAGAGAATCTTATTTCTCACCATCTTGGAGTCCTTCAGGTGTTTTTTAGCAAACTCCATGCGGGCTTTCATGTGTCTTACACTGAGGAGAGGCTTCCGTCGGGCCACTCTGCCATAAAGCCCCGACTGGTGGAGGGCTGCAGTGATGGTTGACTTTCTACAACTTTCTCCCATCTCCTGACTGCATCTCTGGAGCTCAGCCACAGTGATCTTTGTGTTCTTCTTTACCTCTCTCACCAAGGCTCTTCTCCCCCGATAGCTCAGTTTGGCTGGACGGCCAGCTCTAGGAAGGGTTCTGGTCGTTCCAAACGTCTTCCATTTGAGGATTATGGAGGCCACTGTGCTCTTAGGAACCTTAAGTGCAGCAGAAATATTTTTGTAACCTTGGCCAGATCTGTGCCTTGCCACAATTCTGTCTCTGAGCTCTTCAGGCAGTTCCTTTGACCTCATGATTCTCATTTGCTCTGACATGCATTGTGATCTGGAAGGTCTTATATAGACAGGTGTGTGGCTTTCCTAATCAAGTCCAATCAGCATAATAAAACACAGCTGGACTCAAATGAAGGTGTAGAACCATCTCAAGGATGATCAGAAGAAATGGAAAGCACCTGAGTTAAATATATGAGTGTCACAGCAAAGGGTCTGAATACTTAGGACCATGTGATATTTCAGTTTTTCTTTTTTAATAAATCTGCAACAATGTCAACAATTCTGTGTTTTTCTGTCAGTATGGGGTGCTATGTGTACATTCATGAGGAAGAAGAATGAACCTAAATGATTTTAGCAAATGGCTGGAATATAACAAAGAGTGAAAAATTTAAGGGGGTCTGAATACTTTCCGTACACTGTATATCTGAAGAGTGGTGATGTCACTCCTGTATAATATAACTTACATCTGGAGAGTGGTGATGTCACTCCTGTCTAATATAACTTATATCTGGAGAGTGGTGATGTCACTCCTGTCTAATATAACTTATATCTGGAGAGTGGTGATGTCACTCCTGTCTAATATAACTTATCTCTGGAGAGTGGTGATGTCACTCCTGTCTAATATAACTTATATCTGGAGAGTGGTGATGTCACTCCTGTATAATATAACTTACGTCTGGAGAGTGGTGATGTCACTCCTGTATAATATAACTTACGTCTGGAGAGTGGTGATGTCACTCCTGTATAATATAACTTACGTCTGGAGAGTGGTGATGTCACTCCTGTATAATATAACTTATATCTGGAGAGTGGTGATGTCACTCCTGTATAATATAACTTATCTCTGGGGAGTGGTGATGTCACTCCTGTATAATATAACTTATATCTGGAGAGTGGTGATGTCACTCCTGTATAATATAACTTATCTCTGGGGAGTGGTGATGTCACTCCTGTAATATAACTTACATCTGGAGAGTGGTGATGTCACTCCTGTATAATATAACTTATATCTGGAGAGTGCTGATGTCACTCCTGTAATATAACTTACATCTGGAGAGTGGTGATGTCACTCCTGTATAATATAACCTATATCTGGAGAGTGGTGATGTCACTCCTGTAATATAACTTATATCTGGAGAGTGGTGATATCACTCCTGTACAATATAACTTAGATCTTGAGAGTAGTGATGTCACTCTTGTACAAGTACTATGAAGCTGGGTCCCCCAATATTTTTGACAATGAGGAGGTGGATGGGGTGTGGGACTGGAAGGCCCATATCAAGGCCCTCCCCAAACATTGTGCCGCTTATCACTACTACAGTGGCGCAGTCTGTCAAGCAAGCCATAGAGGGGCTGAGGGAGGACACAGAGGCTTTGGGACACAGGGTGGAAGCGCTAGAAACTGGCCAAGATTATATTTTGCAATTCATGGTTGCGCTGAAGGAAAACACTATGAGACATGAAACGGTATTGAATTCACTAATGGATCAACTGGATGATTATGAGAATAGGGATTGGAGGCAAAATATACAAATTCAAGGTCTCCCAGAGGCTGCCCATGCCACTGACTTGTTGCCCACTTTACAGGGGATATTTCGCCAAATATTGGGAACGAGAGCCTCTGACAAGATTAATATTGACAGGGTTCATCAAGCCCTGCTTATGATCCCTCAGATGGAGAAAGACCCAGAGATGTTATTCGCAAATTACATAAATATGCGGTCAAGGAGGCAGTAACGTGATCACCCCGCACTATGACCTCTGTGGATTTTGATGGAGCTCTACTTTCACTGTTCCCGAAGTTGTCCAGGAGAACATTGATGCAGAGGCGCTCTTTACGCCCTCTTCTGGATGTCCTTCGGTCTACCCATGCCACTTACAAGTGGAGCTTTCCAGCCTGCCTTAATGCTACTAAAAACGGTAAAACTGCTGTTTTGCAGAACAAAGATGACCTGCCGCACTTTTGTGCGACCTTGGATTTACCGGATGTGGACTTACCTGAATGGAGACTTCAGGGCGCCTTCCCTTTGCCTCAACGGCCAGAGAGGCGGCGCAGAGTTCCCACAAGGTCCAACAAGAAGAAGCGTGGTTCACGCGGGGGTGCTAATCCTGATGCCCCGGCCACCTGACTGTCGCCTTTCGGCTCTGGGATCACCTAATCTTTCATGTTCCTATCATAATCTGCTCCAGCCTTTTGATCGTTTATTGTGAGGCCCAATCTGTGTTTTGTTTGCCTGAATTTC